>NW_027174598.1:0-300000 GCF_000390325.3 Nicotiana tomentosiformis
CTGGTGCCACTAGAAATGTACCATTCTGAGCCACACCCTCCATAAGACTCACCAATCAGACTAGAGCGTCCTGAAGCACTGGAGTGGCTATGAATCCTTCCGGGACCTGAACTGGTCCAATTGGTACATTCTGAACTGGGACCTCCTCCTGAAGGTCTACCTGAGGTTCTTCAACAGGTGCAGTTGCTCGAGCTCTAGACTGAGCTTTACCTCGGCCTCTGCCTCGGCCTCTAGCATGACCTCGGCCTCGACCTCTACCCCTGGCCATAGTTGCCACCGGGGGTTCTGGTCCCTGTCCATCGGTAGAGGTATTACGCGTTCTCACCATCTGCGAGTGAATAAAAGTAGAATGGTTCAATCATCGATGATAGAATAAAATTGCACGACAGAATAAGAAAGAAGTGATATTGTTCCTAAACTTCATAGCCTCTGAGAGATAAGTACAGACGTCTTCGTACCGATCTTTCAGACTCTACTAAGCTTGCTCGTGGCTCGTGAGACCTATGTAACCTAGTGCTCTAATACCAACTGTCATGACCCGAATTTCCCACCTTCGGACCGTGATGGCGCCTAACATTTTACTTGCTAGGCAAGCCAACGTTAAAATAATATTATCTATTTTAAAACAATTTTTAAATTTATTAATAATAAAGAAACAAATGCGGAAGTAAGGTCTGAAATATAGTGAATAATCCATAAAAATAACGGCGTCTAAATACCATCCCAGAATTGGTGTCACAAGTGCACGAGCTTCTAGAATAATAAAAATAAAGGTCTGAATAAAATAAAGCTGTCTGGAAATAAACACACAGCTAAGGTACAGTAGACGGGGACTTCAGAACTGCGAACGCCGTGCAGTTATACCTCAAGTCTCCTCTGAGTAGCTGAAATCCGAGCAAGTCTATGGTACGCCGCTGGGACCAACTCCGAAATCTGCACAAGAAGTGCAGAGTGTAGTATCAGTACAACCGACCCCATGTACTGGTAAGTGCTGAGCCTAACCTCGACGAAGTAGTGACGAGGCCAAGGCGGTTCACTTACATTAACCTGTACGCAATATTAGTTACAACATCAATAATAGAAATAAATCAGGTAACTCATTTATAATGGTTGAAGCCAACTCAGCAGTTATAACCAATTATCATTTCCATAAATTCTGTTGCAGCGTGCAACCCGCTCTCACAATATATTCACATTCAATTATGTTGCAGCGTGCAACCCGCTCTCCCAATATTTTTCTTTTAATCAAGTATGTCATATATTTATTTCAATCAAGTATATATATAGACTTTTAAATAAGTCTGTTGCGGCGTGCAATCCGATCCCCCAATATTGACTTTTCAATAAGTCTATTGCGGCGTGCAATCCGATCCTCCAATATTAACTTTTTAACAAGTCTGTTGCGGCGTGCAACCCGATCCTCCAATATGGACTTTTAAACAAGTCTGTTGCGGCGTGCAACCCAATCCTCCAATATATTCATTTACCAATTCTTATAGAATAAATTGCCCCAATAAATGCAACAATTAATATAAAATTTTAAAACAACAAGCATTCAATAGTTATGATTTAATTATGAAACAAGCAATGACAATTAGCAATTTATTATGAAAATCGGGGAGAAAATAGACAGTTTAATATTTAATATGCTAAATGTCAAGTAGCAATTAATACACATAAATCAAATAGCATGTAACAATTATTGCAGGAATTCAAGAATTAATATTTGTCAAGGAATAGGAAAGAAATAATTATTATAACAATTAATTCGTGTCTTGGAACAATTTATGATTTTCAAATAATTATGCAAATAATTAATTTGACGACGTATAGACACTCGTCACCTCGCCTATACGTCGTTCACATGCATTTCACATAACAAATAATTTAAGGGTTCTATTCCCTCAAGTCAAGGTTAAACACGACACTTACCTCGCTATGCAAATTCCAATAAATTACTCGACCACAGCTTTTCCTTTTAAATTTGTCTCCAAAAGCTTCAAATCTATTCACAAATAATTCGATATACTCAATACAAATCGTAGGAATTAATTCCATATGAATTTACTAATTTTCCGGATAAAAATCCAAAATTCACTTTAAAAATTGACAGTGGGGCCCACATCTTAAATCTCGAAAAAACTTATGAAATCCAAACACCCATTCCGAGACGAGTCCAACCATACAAAAATTATCAAATTCCGACATTGGATTGACCTTCGAATCTTCGTATTATATTTTTGGAAGGTTTTGTAAAAATCTGATTTTTCTTCCATAAATTCATGGATTCATGATGTAAATGAGTATAGAATCATGAAATATAATCAATATAGGATAAGGAACACTTACCCCAATTTTTTCCCGTGAAAATCGCCCAAAAATTGCCTAAATCGAGCTCCCCAAACTCAAAAATGAGTAAAATGGCTAAACTCCCCGTTTTATGGGGTTTCTGGCGTTTTCGAGCGCCACAGGTAGCGTGGGGCGCTGCCTGTGGCGCACTTTCCAGTACACCAATAATTCCCAGCGCCAGGGCTAGCGCCCCACGCTACCCTGGGCGCTGGCGGCTACGAAAAATCCTTCCCGACACGAAAATGGGCATAACTCTCTCATACGATGTCCGAATTCGATGATTCTTTTTGCTATGGCTCCAAAATTTCAATACGGATCTAATGCTTCCATAAAAACTGAATTTAGAATTCCTTTGCTTAATGGGATACCACTTATTCTTGAAGAAACAACGTCGAACGTTCTTGAAATGCCAAAATTAAATTCTGTTGACCACCCGAAATCTACCCGAGACCCTCGGGATCTCAACCAAATATACCAAAAAGTCCTAAAACATTATACGGACTTACTCGGGGTCTCATATCACGTCAAACGATGCTAAAATTATAATTCACACCTCGATTCGGACTTTTGAGTTTCAAAACTTTTCAATTTACAAATCTTGTGCCAAAACATGTTAAATGAATCCGGAATGACTTTAAATTTGGCACACGAGTCATATATGACATAACGGAGCTATTCCAATTTTCAGAATCAGATTCTGACCCCGATATCAAAAAGTCAACCCCGTGGTCAAACTTGGAAATCTTTAGCCTTTAAATTACTAGTTTCCGTTAAATGGTCATAACTTGAGATAGGGACCTCCAAATTAAATTTCGGGCATACACCCAAGTCCCAAATCACGATACGAGCTACTGGAGCTGTCAAAATACTGATCCGACTCCATTTGCTCAAAATATTGACCAGAGTTTTAAGGCTCTATTTCACATTTTAATCCATTTTTCACATAAAAACTTTCAGGAAAATTTTACGGACTGCACACGCAAGTCGAGGAATGATAAACGGTGCTTTTCGAAGTCTTAGAACACAGAATTACTTATTAAATTTAAAGATGACATTTTGGGTCATCACAGTTATACACATACCTATTTACTTAATTTGATGGCATATTTTATCATATATAAATATGGTTAAGTAATATTAACTATTTATATTGAGTTATCATTATAATTAATACACTTGTAATATACCTATATGAAATATAGTACATATAATGAATAACTTATGGTATTATTACAATAGTACGTAATATCAAAATAGTATTATAATTAATAGGTGAAATACTATACTACATATATGATTGTAACCTAAAAGATATAGGTAATTATTGTATTAAAATGTATTAGTGTAGGTATATTATAACCTAATTATATAACCATAATTGGTAACTGTACAATTATATAATATGTAATAATTTATAATATAACCCTATACTTTAGATAATGATATCATTAATTTGGGTATATTAATACGTGATAATAATTATACAGTTTAGTGATATTAATATATATGGATATATTATAAGTTATAGTAATATTATTATATTTAATAGTTATGGTATAATTACCTATAATATCAACCCAACGTTAATCTTGGTTACAATTTAATAGGTACTTATGTACGATAACGAGTATATATAATTAATGAATCCATTATAATTTAGACTCATCAAGTATAGGTATAGTATGATTAACCTATATGATATTCAATTGTATATCTTTATGCTTATATATTTCTATTGGTAGTATGAGTAAACCTTCAATCATAGGTTAACCTGAGTTGATTACATTAAATGTAGTTGGTATATTACATAATCATATATTTACCTACATATCTATATTATCTATTATAATATTATATATTAGTATTGATTAACAATAAGTATATAAATTGATAATACTGACCTATATGATGATACATTAATACTAAAGTTTATAATTAGTACATCACAATTAGTATTTATATTGTATAATTGGTTCCTATATAGTATATATACTTATTATATTCTATGGTACTTATTATAGTTAACAAATAATTATTATATATAATTATAAGGTTAATAGGAATATGATAGTTAGTAATTAGGTATAGTAATATAAATCGGATTAATCACTATTATACTTTCACAATATTAATATACTACTAGTATATTAGTCTGAATATACTAAGAATTGGATTTATAATGATTATTATAACTATTATCAGAAATAAGTATTAGATAGTACTTCTTATATTATGATTAAATCTATTAATTATAATTACAATATGAGATATGAAATGGGTTAAATTATATACAGGAGGTAATTTATTATGGTAAATGTTGATCATATATACATCTCAAGTGTATGGTTAATACACTCTAATTGATATGGCTTATGCATTGTATTAACCATATAGTATAATTGAATAATCTGTATGACCAAATTATTGTATATACCGATTAATATAAGTAACAAGATGTAGTCAATAAATACATTAATTAGTAAAGTATATACATTATTAATGTTGTATTATACTCGTGTATAATACAATTAGGTTAAATAATTGTATAACAATACCTATAATTGGTAATATATAATTTGATAACACTATATCTCGTATAACCACATACATATTTTTATACTTGAGATGTATATATGATAATAACACATAATTGTAATATAATTCGGAATAATACTATTATCGATTATAGTATATACCAATTAATGCTATCTATTACTAGATAGTATACATAATGTATACTATACTGGATTAATATATGTAAGTCAATATATGAAAGATAACTATAGGTTCCACATAAACCTATAGTTAAGAGCATGTATGATGTGACCAGTATATGTATGATACCTATATAGACTATCTTAATATTAACTTAATATATACTATTATTATGCATTAATTATACAATATGATTGGGTATAATTGTATAATTTATGAATTTAGTATATCAATAATAGTAACCTATGTATAGTTTATATAGGTATCATACATATACTGGTGGTTATGAGTATCTATTTAATTGTATAATGGCTTTTCATAAATGTTACCAATTAGGTTATTGGTTATATAATTAAATATTTAATTATGTAATTGTTATCAGTAATCTAATAATTATAGGTAATATTACTTAACCATATATCATATTCGATTATATAATAGTCATATCGGAGTGAATACATAATTAACCCCCTCTAATGATAGCATATTATTTAATATTGGACACATAATATACCATGTACGATAAATGATATGTGAGGCATACTAGTATAAATAGTGAAAAATAATTGGGTAAACATATAAATGACTATTAGATTGGTATCCACATGGTAACTTAAAATTTGGTATCGTAAGCATCACATGGGGAAATATATGTTGGGTATAGGTATGAAATAGGTTATTATCATGGTATATCACAATGGCTATATACCATAATATTAATGATTGTTTATGCTATTATATCATATATGCATTAATTACCTAATGCATATTATCAATCTATAGTAATTAACCATATCACTTGTTACTATTATATGTATACATTAAATCAGAAAATAGACTAAATTATAATATGTATACTTAAATTAATAGGGTATCAACACTATAGATTTATGACATAAATTATAATTAGTGTTAGGTTATATGCTGATAAAAGGTATTATGGATAAATTAATGTTAGGTAACCTATAGTTACTAAATCACATGGAATTATATGAATACGATATCATATATTGTCATAAATGGTATACTATATTATACTATTCTATATTATAAATGGAATACTATATTATATATTATACTATTATACTATATTGTCATAAATGACCATATACTATTATGTATAATAATAAGTTAATATTATCATAATTACATAATATGATTACGTAACCTAATTGTTCATATTAATATAGTGATATAATATTTTATATATACTATATATGATATATCATGTAATAGTTTTATATTGATAATTATTAATAACTATGTTATTAATCTATGATAACTAATAACTATATATTGATTATATCTTTATAAATATATTATGTATTTATAAATTACATAATATAAAATAGGTAAATAATATAATTAAGCATTATAATTGGGTTACATAATATATCCATATATTATACTATAGGTAAATATGTGTAATATCATATTTAATAATATTAACATATCATATTGATAACCTATATAGTTTATCATAATATGTATATAACCATAGGTAATTATCTTAGATAAGAATGAATATATACGACATGGTAACCTTAATTACTATATTGGTATATGGTATCATGTATATATAACTAATTGATAGTTTATACGTACATAATAATAGGTATACCTCAAGTTATAGATATATATGTTACTATATGACCAATACCACTGATTATTAGTAAGAATTTATAAATACTTAACATAGTTATATATCACACTAACCAGATCATACGAGTATTCATTATTTGACCAATTGTACTATATTTAACATAGTTATATATAATAACATATTATCATAGTTATTATAACGTATATCTATAATGTAATGGTAATTAACCTATAATAATATTATTTATCATATAATATTAATATATATTATACTATGGCATAATCGTAATGTTTATATCTAGTTAAAATTACATTTTAACTATGTAATTATTAACAATTACATATACTAGTTTGTAATATATCTGACCTATTAATTATATAGTATTATATACTATAATGTACTAATAGTACAATAATTTAATAGTAAATATTATTATAATTTCCATATAACCCAAGATATTATATACAGTTATTAATGTTATAGGTTACATTAATAACTATATAGTAAATATATAATCTATTAAATAGTATGAACTATTTAATACAATATTTTCATTAAATATTATTATATGTATAGTATGTTAATTATTTTATATAACATACTATATGATATACTATAACCTTAAGTTTACCTATAAGTGAATACATCTGGTATTACCTATAAGTTTACATATTAACGAATATATACCTCATACCATAGTCACCGCCCCATCATGACTTCTCCTCATTGTTTTGCGTTTTACGGCCAAAAAACTAGAATTCCGCCCGATTCCCATATTTTCGTGTGCTATAGACCACGCCTTCCGAGTGGGTCAGGCGCCCCAGAACTGGATCGCTTAAAATTTTTTCGAGCCATCAAATTCGACCTAAGGAACCATAGTCACCGCCCTTCCTTGACCGTTCCTCGTTTATTTGAGTTTTACGGACAAAAAACTAGAATTCTGCCTGATTCCCATATTTTCGTGTGATATAGCCCACGCCTTCTGAGTGGGCCCGGGCCCCCTAGAAAAGCGGATCGCTTAAAAATTTTTCGGGACATCAAATATAACCTAAGGAACCATAGTCACCGCCCCGTCATGACTAGTCCTTGTTTTCTTGCGTCTTACGGCCAAAAAACTAGAATTTCGCCTGATTCCCATATTTTCATGTGCTATAGCCCACACCTTCGGAGTGGGCCCGGACACCCCATCATCGGATAGCCTAAAATTTTTTCGGGCAATCAAATACGACCTAAGGAACCATAGTCATCACCCTGTCATAACTGCTCCTTGTTGTTTTACGTCTTGCAGCCAAAAAACTAGAAATCTTCCCGATTCCCATAGTTTCGTGTGCTATAGCCCACGCCTTCTGAGTTGGCCCGGGCCCCCTAGAAAAGCGGATCGCTTAAAAAATTTTCGGGCCATCAAATACGACCTAAGGAACCATAGTCACCGCCCCGTCATGACTGCTCCTCATGTTTTTGCATTTTATAGCCAAAAAACTAGAATTCCGCCCGATTCACATATTTTCGTGTGCTATATCCCACGCATTCCGAGTGGGCTCGGGCCCCCTGAAACCTAATAGCCTAAACTTTTTCCGAGCCATCAAATATGACCTGAGGAATCATAGTCACTGTCCCGCCATGACCGTTCCTCGTTTATTTGCATTTTAAGGTAAAAAAACCAGAATTCCTCCCGATTCCAATATTTTTGTGTGCGATATAGCCCACGCCTTCCGAGTGGGCCCGGGCTCTCCAGAATCGGATCGCCTAAAAAATTTTTGGGCCATGAAATACGACCTAAGCAACTATAGTCACTGCCCCGTCATGACTACTCCATTTTTGTTTTTGCGTTTTACGGACAAGAAACTAGAATTCTACCTGATTCCCATATTGTCGTGTGCTATAGCCCACGCCTCCGAGTGGGTCTGGCCCCCCAGAACCGGATCGCCTAAAATTTTCCCGGGGCATCAAATACGACCTAAGGAACCATAGTCACCGCCCTTCCTTGACCGTTCCTCATTTATTTGAGTTTTACGGACAAAAAACTAGAATTTCGCCCGATTCCCATATTTTCGTGTGCTATAGCCCACGCCTTCCGAGTGGGCCCTGGCCCCCTAGAAAAGCGGATCGCTTAAAAATTTTCCGGGCCATCAAATACGACATAAGGAACCATAGTCACCGCCCCATCATGACTGCTCCTCATTGTTTTGCGTTTTACGGCCAAAAAACTAGAATTCCGGCCGATTCCCATATTTTTATGTGCTATAGCCCACGCCTTCCGGGTAGGCTCGGGCCCCCCAGAACTGGGCCGCCTAAAATTTTTTCGGGCAATCAAATACCACCTAAGGAACCATAGTCATCGTCTCTCCATAACCTTTCAGCGTTTATTTGAGTTTTACGGCCAAAAAGTTAGAATTTCGCCCGATTCCCATATTTTCGTGTGCTACTTCCCAGTGGGCATCAAAACATTTTTCGCCCGATCGCTTAAAATGTTTCCGGGCCATCAAAAATGACCTAAGGAACCATAGTCAACCCCCCTCCATGACCGCTCCTTGTTTGTTTTTTGCGTTTTACAGCCAAAAAAACTAGAATTTCGCCTGATTCCCATATTTTCATGTGCTATAGCCAACGCCTTCCGAGTAGGCCCGTGCCCCCAGAACCGGATCACCTAAATTATTTTCGGGCCATCAAATACGACCTAAGGAACCATAGTCACCACCCCGTCATGACTACTCCTCATTTCTTTGAGTTTTACTGCCAAAAAACTAGAATTTTGCGTGATTCCCAAATTTTTGTGTGCTAGACCACGCCTTCCGAGTGGGTCGGGCCCCCCAGAACCGGATCGCCTAAAATTTTTTCGGGCCATCAAATACAACCTAAGGAACCATATTCATCACCTTGCCATGACCATTCCTCGTTTATTTGCGTTTTATGGCCAAAAAACTAGAATTCTACCCGATTCTCATATTTTCGTGTGCTACATTCCAGTGGGCAGGGCCCCCGGACACATAAAATGTTTTGGGGCCATAAAAAATGACCTAAGGAAAAATAGTCACCGCCCTGCAATGACCGTTCCTTGTTAATTTGCGTTTTATGGCCAAAAACTAAAATTCCGCCCGATTCCCATATTTTCGTGTGCTATATCCCACGCATTCCGAGTGGGCTCATGCCCCCCGAAACCGAATTGCCTAAACTTTTTCCGAGCCATCAAATACGACCTAAGGAATCATAGTCACTACCCCGCCGTGATCGTTCCTTATTTCTTTGCATTTTAAGGCAAAAAACTAGAATTCCGCCCGATTCCAATATTTTTGTGTGCGATATAGCCCACGCCTTCCGAGTGGGCCCGGTCTCCCCAGAATCGGATCGCCTAAAATTTTTTCGGGCCATTAAATACGACCTAAGCAACCATAGTCACTTCCCCATCATGACTACTCCTTTTTTTTTTTGCATTTTACGGCCAAAAAACTAGAATTCTACCTGATTCCCATATTGTCGTGTGCTATAGCCCACGCCTTCGAGTGGGTCGGGCACCCCAGAACCGGATCGCCTAAAATTTTTCCGGACCATCAAATACGACCTAAGGAACCATAGTAACCACCCTTCCTTGACCGTTCCTCGTTTATTTGAGTTTTACGGACAAAAAACTAGAATTCCGCCCGATTCCCAAATTTTCGTGTGCTATAGCCCACACCTTCTGAGTGGGCCCGGCCCCCTAGAAAAGCGGATCGCTTAAAAATTTTTCGGGCCATCAAATATGACCTAAGGAACCATAGTCACCACCCCGTCATGACTAGTCCTTGTTTTCTTGCGTCTTACGGCCAAAAAACTAGAATTTCGCCCGATTCCCATATTTTCGTGTGCTATAGCCCACACCTTCGGAGTGGGCCCGGGGCCCCTAATCATCGGATCGCCTAAAAATTTTTCGGGCCATCAAATACGACCTAAGGAACCATAGTCATCACCCTGTCATAACTGCTCCTTGTTGTTTTACGTCTTACTGCCAAAAAACTAGAAATCTTCCCGATTCCCATAGTTTCGTATGCTATAGCCCACGCCTTTCGAGTTGGCCCGGGCCCACTAGAAAAGCGGATCGCTAAAAATTTTTCGGGCCATCAAATACGACCTAAGGAACCATAGTCACCGCCCCATCATGACTGCTCCTCATGTTTTTGCATTTTATGGCCAAAAAACTAGAATTCCGCCGGATTCACATATTTTCGAGTGCTATATCCCACGCATTCCAAGTGGGCTCGGGCCCCCCGAAACCGAATCGCCTAAACTTTTTCCGAGCCATCAGATATGACCTAAGGAATCATAGTCACTGCCCCGCCATGACCGTTCCTCATTTTTTTGCATTTTAAGGCAAAAAAACTAGAATTCCGCCTGATTCCAATATTTTTGTGTGCGATATAGCCCACGCCTTCCGAGTGGGCCCGGGCTCCCCAGAATCGGATCGCCTAAAATTTTTTCGGGCCATTAAATACGACCTAAGCAACCATAGTCACTGCCCCGTCATGACTGCTCCATTTTTGTTTTTGCGTTTTACGGCCAAAAAACTAGAATTCTACCTGATTCCCATATTGTCGTGTGCTATAGCCCACGCCTCCGAGTGGGTCTGGCCCCCCAGAACCGGATCTCCTAAAATTTTCCCGGGCCATCCAATACGACCTAAGGAACCATAGTCACCGCCCTTCCTTAACCATTCCTCGTTTATTTGAGTTTTACCGACAAAAAATTAGAATTCCGCCCGATTTCCATATTTTCGTGTGCTATAGCCCACGCCTTCCGAGTGGGCTCGGGCCCCCTAGAAAAGCGGATCGCTTAAAAATTTTTCGGGCCATCAAATACGACATAAGAAACCATAGTCACCACCCCATCATGACTGCTCCTCATTGTTTTGCGTTTTACGGCCAAAAAACTAGAATTCCGGCCGATTCCCATATTTTCATGTGCTATACGCCTTCCGGGTAGGCTCAGGCCCCCCAGAACTGGGTCGCCTAAATTTTTTTCGGGCAATCAAATACCACCTAAGGAACCATAGTCATCGCCTCGCCATAACCGTTCAGCGTTTATTTGAGTTTTACGGCCAAAAAGCTAGAATTTCGCTTGATTCCCATATTTTCGTGTGCTACTTCCCAGTGGGCATCAAAACATTTTTCCGCCCGATCGCTTAAAATATTTCCGGGCCATAAAAAATGACCTAAGGAACCATAGTCAACCCCCCGCCATGACCTCTCCTTATTTGTCTTTTGTGTTTTACAGCCAAAAAAACTAGAATTCCGCCCGATTCCCATATTTTCATGTGCTATAGCCAACGCCTTCCGAGTGGACCCGTGCCCCCAGAACCGGATCACCAAAATTTTTTTCGGGCCATCAAATACGACCTAAGGAACCATAGTCACCGCCCCGTCATGACTACTCCTCATTTCTTTGAGTTTTACTGCCAAAAAACTAGAATTCTGCCCGATTCCCATATTTTCGTGTGCTATAGACCACGCCTTCCGAGTGGGTCGGGTCCCCCAGAACCGGATCGTCTAAAAATTTTTCGAGCCATCAAATACAACCTAAGGAACCATATTCATCACCTTGCCATGACCGTTCCTCGTTTATTTGCGTTTTATGGCCAAAAAACTAGAATTCCGCCCGATTCTCATATTTTCGTGTGCTACATCCCAGTGGGCAGGGCCCCCGGACACGGATCACCTAAAATGTTTCCGTGCCATCAAAAATGACCTAAGGAAAAATAGTCACCGCCCTGCAATGATAGTTCCGCGTTTTTTTGCATTTTACGGCCAAAAACTAGAATTCCGCCTGATTCCCATATTTTCGTGTGCTATATCCCACGCATTCCGAGAGGGCTCGGGCCCCCCGAAACCGAATCGCCTAAACTTTTTCCGAGCCATCAAATATGACCTAAGGAATCATAGTCACTGGCCCGCCATGACCGTTCCTCATGTTTTTGCATTTTAAGGCAAAAAAACAAGAATTCCGCCCGATTCCAATATTTTTGTGTGCGATATAGCCCTGGCCTTTCGAGTGGGCCCGGGCTCCCCAGAATCGGATCGCCTAAAATTTTTTCGTGCCATTAAATATGACCTAAGCAACCATAGTCACTGCCCCATCATGACTACTCCATGATTTTGTTTTGCGTTTTACGGCCAAAAAACTAGAATTCTACCTGATTCCCATATCGTCGTGTGCTATAGCCCACGCCTCCGAGTGGGTCGGGCGCCCCAGAACCGGATCGCCTAAAATTTTTTCGGGCCATCAAATATGACCTAAGGAACCATAGTCACCGCCCTTCCTTGATCGTTCCTCATTTATTTGAGTTTTACGGACAAAAAAACTAGAATTCCGCCCGATTCCCATATTTTCGTGTGCTATAGCCCACGCCTTCTCAGTGGGCCCGGGCCCCCTAGAAAAGCGGATCGCTTAAAAAATTTTCGGGCCATCAAATATGATCTAAGGAACCATAGTCATCGCCCCGTCATGACTGGTCCTTGTTTTCTTGCGTCTTACGGCATAAAACTAGAATTCCGCCCGATTCCCATATTTTCGTGTGCTATAGCCCACACCTTCGGAGTGGGCCCGGGCCCCCCATCATCGGATCACCTAAAATTTTTTCGGGCCATCAAATACGACCTAAGGAACCATAGTCATCAGCCTGTCATAACTGCTCCTTGTTCTTTTACGTCTTACAGCCAAAAAACTAGAAATCTTCGTGATTCCCATAGTTTCGTGTGTTATAGCCCACACCTTCCGAGTTGGCCCGGGCCCCCTAGAAAAGCGGTTCGCTTAAAAAATTTTTGGGCCATCAAATAAGACCTAAGGAACCATAGTCACCGCCTCGTCATAACTGCTCCTCATGCTTTTGAATTTTATGGCCAAAAAACTAGAATTCCGTCGGATTCACATATTTTCGTGTGCTATATCCCACACATTCCGAGTGGGCTCGGGCCCCTCGAAACCGAATCGCCTAAACTTTTTCCGAGCCATCACATACGACCTAAGGAATCATAGTCACTGCCCCGCCATGACCGTTCCTCGCTTTTTTGCATTTTAAGGCAAAAAAACTCGAATTCAACCCGATTCCAATATTTTTGTGTGCGATATAGCCCACGCCTTCCGAGTTGGCCCGGGCTCCCCAGAATCGGATCGCCTAAAATTTTTTTGGACCATTAAATACGACCTAAGCAACCATAGTCACTGCCCCGTTATGACTACTCCATTTTTGTTTTTGCGTTTTACGGCCAAAAAACTAGAATTCTACCTGATTCCCATATTGTCGTGTGCTATAGCCCACGCCTCCGAGTGGGTCTGGCCCCCAGAGCCGGATCTCCTAAAGTTTTCCCGGGCCATCAAATACGACCTAAGGAACCATAGTCACCGCCCTTCCTTGACCGTTCCTCGTTTATTTGAGTTTTACCGACAAAACACTAGAATTTCGCCCGATACCCATATTTTCGTGTGCTATAGCCCACACCTTCCGAGTGGGCCCAGGCCCCTTAGAAAAGCGGATCGCTTAAAATTTTTTTCGGGCCATCAAATACGACATAAGGAACCATAGTCACCACCCCATCATGACTGCACCTCATTGTTTTGCGTTTTACGGCCAAAAAACTAGAATTCCGGCCGATTCCCATATTTTCATGTGCTATAGCCCACGCCTTCCGGGTAGGCTCGGGCCCCCCAGAACTGAGTCGCCTAAAATTTTTTCGAGCAATCAAATACTACCTAAGGAACCATAGTCATCGCCTCGCCATAACCGTTCAGCGTTTATTTGAGTTTTACGGCCAAAAAGCTAGAATTTCGCCCGATTCCCATATTTTTGTGTGCTACTTCCCAGTGGGCATCAAAACATTTTCCACCCGATCGCTTAAAATGTTTCCGGGCCATCAAAAATGACCTAAGGAACCATAGTCAACCCCCCGCCATGACCGCTCCTTGTTTGTTTTTTGCGTTTTACAGCCAAAAAAACTAAAATTCCGCCCGATTCCCATATTTTCATGTGCTATAGACAACGCCTTCCGAATGGGCCCGTGCCCCCAGAACCGGATCACCTAAATTTTTTTCGGGCCATCAAATCGACCTAAGGAACCATAGTCACCTCCCCGTCATGACTACTCCTCATTTCTTTGAGTTTTACTGCCAAAAAACTAGAATTCTGCCTGATTCCCATATTTTCGTGTGCTATAGACCATGCCTTCCGAGTGGGTCGGCCCCCCAGAACCGGATCGCCTAAAATTTTTTTGGGCCATCAAATACAACCTAAGGAACCATATTCATCACCTTGCCATGACCGTTCCTCGTTTATTTGCGTTTTATGGCAAAAAATCTAGAATTCTGCCCGATTCTAATATTTTCGTGTGCTACATCCCAGTGGGCAGGGCCCCCGAACACGGATCACCTAAAATGTTTTCGGGCCATCAAAAATGACCTAAGGAACAATAGTCACCACCTGCAATGACCGTTCCTCGTTTATATGCGTTTTACGGCCAAAAACTAGAATTCCGCCCGATTCCCATATTTTGGTGTGCTATATCCCACGCATTCCGAGTGGGCTCGGGCCCCCCAAAACCGAATCGCCTAAACTTTTTCCGAGCCATCACATACGACCTAAGGAATCATAGTCACTGCCCCGCCATGACCGTTCCTCGCTTTTTTGCATTTTAAGGCAAAAAAACTAGAATTCCGCCCGATTCCAATATTTTTGTGTGTGATATAGCCCACGCCTTTCGAGTGGGCCCGGGCTCCCCAGAATCGGATCGCCTAAAACTTTTTCGGGCCATTAAATTCGATCTAAGCAACCATAGTCATTTCCCCATCATGACTACTCCATGTTTTTTTTTTTTTTGCATTTTACGGCCAAAAAACTAGAATTCTACCTGATTCCCATATTGTCGTGTGCTATAGCCCACGCCTCTGAGTGGGTCTGGCCCCCCAGAACCGGATCTCCTAAAGTTTTCCCGGGCCATCAAATACGACTTAAGGAACCATAGTCACCGCCCTTCCTTGACCGTTCCTTGTTTATTTGAGTTTTACTGATAAAAAACTAGAATTCCGCCCGATTCCCATATTTTCGTGTGCTATAGCCCACACCTTCCGAGTGGGCCCAGGCCCCTTAGAAAAGTGGATCGCTTAAAACTTTTTTGGGCCATCAAATACGATATAAGCAACCATAGTCACCACCCCATCATGACTGCACCTCATTGTTTTGCGTTTTACGGCCAAAAAACAAGATTTCCGGCCGATTCCCATATTTTCATGTGCTATAGCCCACGCCTTCCGGGTAGGCTCGGGCCCCCCAGAACTGGGTCGCCTAAATTTTTTTCGGGCAATCAAATACCACCTAAGGAACCATAGTCATCGCCTCGCCATAACCGTTCAGCGTTTATTTGAGTTTTACGCCCAAAAAGCTAGAATTTTGCCCGATTCCCATATTTTTGTGTGCTACTTCCCAGTGGGCATCAAAACATTTTCCACCCGATCGCTTAAAATGTTTTCGGGCCATCAAAAATGACCTAAGGAACCATAGTCAACCCCCCGCCATGACCGATCCTTGTTTGTTTTTTGCGTTTTATAGCCAAAAAAACTAGAATTCCGCCCGATTCCCATATTTTCATGTGCTATAGCCAACGCCTTTCGAATGGGCCCGTGCCCCCAGAACCGGATCACCAAAATTTTTTTCGGGCCATCAAATCGACCTAAGGAACCATAGTCACCTCCCCGTCATGACTACTCCTCATTTCTTTGAGTTTTACTTCCAAAAAACTAGAATTCTGCCTGATTCCCATATTTTCGTGTGCTATAGACCACGCCTTCCGAGTGGGTCGGGCCCCCCAGAACCGGATCGCCTAAAATTTTTTCGGGCCATCAAATACAACCTAAGGAACCATATTCATCACCTTGCCATGACCGTTCCTCGTTTATTTGCGTTTATGGCCAAAAAACTAGAATTCTGCCCGATTCTCATATTTTCGTGTGCTACATCCCAGTGGGCAGGGCCCCCGGACACGGATCACCTAAAATGTTTTCGGGCCATCAAAAATGACCTAAGGAACAATAGTCACCGCCTGCAATGACCGTTCCTCGTTTATATGCGTTTTACGGCCAAAAACTAGAATTCTGCCCGATTCCCATATTTTGGTGTGCTATATCCCACGCATTCCGAGTGGGCTCGGGCCCCCCGAAACCGAATCGCCTAAACTTTTCCCGAGCCATCAAATATGACTAAGGAATCATAGTCACTGCCCTGCCATGACCGTTCCTCGTTGTTTTGCATTTTAAGGCAAAAAAATAGAATTCCGCCCGATTCCAATATTTTTGTGTGTGATATAGCCCACGCCTTCCGAGTGGGCCCGGGCTCCCCAGAATCGGATCGCCTAAAAATTTTTCGGGCCATTAAATACGACCTAAGCAACCATAGTCATTTCCCCATCATGACTACTCCATGTTTTTTTTTGCGTTTTACGGCCAAAAAACTAGAATTCTACCTGATTCCCATATTGTCGTGTGCTATAGCCCACGCCTCCGAGTGGGTCTGGCCCCCCAGAACCGGATCTCCTAAAATTTTCCCGGGCCATCAAATACGACCTAAGGAACCATAGTCACCGCCCTTCCTTAACCATTCCTCGTTTATTTGAGTTTTAGCGACAAAAAATTAGAATTTCGCCCGATTTTCATATTTTCGTGTGCTATAGCCCACGCCTTTCGAGTGGGCTCGGGCCCCCTAGAAAAACGGATCGCTTAAAAATTTTCTGGGCCATCAAATACGACATAAGAAATCATAGTCACCACCCCATCATGACTGCTCCTCATTGTTTTGCGTTTTACGGCCAAAAAACTAGAATTCCGGCCGATTCCCATATTTTCATGTGCTATACGCCTTCCGGGTAGGCTCAGGCCCCCCAGAACTGGGTCGCCTAAATTTTTTTCGGGCAATCAAATACCACCTAAGGAACCATAGTCATCGCCTCGCCATAACCGTTCAGCGTTTATTTGAGTTTTACGGCCAAAAAGCTAGAATTTCGCTTGATTCCCATATTTTCGTGTGCTACTTCCCAGTGGGCATCAAAACATTTTCCGCCCGATCGCTTAAAATGTTTCCAGGCCATAAAAAATGACCTAAGTAACCATAGTCAACCCCCCGCCATGACCTCTCCTTGTTTGTTTTTTGTGTTTTACAGCCAAAAAAACTAGAATTCCGCCCGATTCCCATATTTTCATGTGCTATAGCCAACGCCTTCCGAGTGGGCCCGTGCCCACAGAACCGGATCACCAAAATTTTTTTTGGGCCATCAAATACGACCTAAGGAACCATAGTCACCGCCCCGTCATGACTACTCCTCATTTCTTTGAGTTTTACTGCCAAAAAACTAGAATTCTGCCCGATTCCCATATTTTCGTGTGCTATAGACCACGCCTTCCGAGTGGGTCGGGTCCCCCAGAACCGGATCGTCTAAAAATTTTTTGGGCCATCAAATACAACCTAAGGAACCATATTCATCACCTTGCCATGACCGTTCCTCGTTTATTTGCGTTTTATGGCCAAAAAACTAGAATTTCGCCCGATTCTCATATTTTCGTGTGCTACATCCCAGTGGGCAGGGCCCCCGGAC
The DNA here is from genome assembly GCF_000390325.3 of Nicotiana tomentosiformis. Taxonomy (NCBI): domain Eukaryota; kingdom Viridiplantae; phylum Streptophyta; class Magnoliopsida; order Solanales; family Solanaceae; genus Nicotiana; species Nicotiana tomentosiformis. The sequence goes on from NW_027174598.1 coordinate 18,268, forward strand.
ATGGATCACCTAAAATGTTTCCGTTCCATCAAAAATGACCTAAGGAAAAATAGTCACCGCCCTGCAATGATAGTTCCGCGTTTTTTTGCATTTTACGGCCAAAAACTAGAATTCCGCCTGATTCCCATATTTTCGTGTGCTATATCCCACGCATTCCGAATGGGCTCGGGCCCCCCGAAACCGAATCGCCTAAACTTTTTCCGAGCCATCAAATTTGACCTAAGGAATCATAGTCACTGGCCCGCCATGACCGTTCCTCATGTTTTTGCATTTTAAGGCAAAAAAACAAGAATTCCGCCCGATTCCAATATTTTTGTGTGCGATATAGCCCTGGCCTTTCGAGTGGGCCCGGGCTCCCCAGAATCGGATCGCCTAAAATTTTTTTGGGCCATTAAATATGACCTAAGCAACCATAGTCACTGCCCCATCATGACTACTCCATGATTTTGTTTTGCGTTTTACGGCCAAAAAACTAGAATTCTACCTGATTCCCATATTGTCGTGTGCTATAGCCCACGCCTCCGAGTGGGTCGGGCGCCCCAGAACCGGATCGCCTAAAATTTTTTCGGGCCATCAACTATGACCTAAGGAACCATAGTCACCGCCCTTCCTTGATCGTTCCTCATTTATTTGAGTTTTACGGACAAAAAAACTAGAATTCCGCCCGATTCCCATATTTTCATGTGCTATAGCCCACGCCTTCTCAGTGGGCCCGGGCCCCCTAGAAAAGCGGATCGCTTAAAAAATTTTCGGGCCATCAAATATGATCTAAGGAACCATAGTCATCGCCCCGTCATGACTGGTCCTTGTTTTCTTGCGTCTTACGGCATAAAACTAGAATTCCGCCCGATTCCCATATTTTCGTGTGCTATAGCCCACACCTTCGGAGTGGGCCCGGGCCCCCCATCATCGGATCACCTAAAATTTTTTCGGGCCATCAAATACGACCTAAGGAACCATAGTCATCAGCCTGTCATAACTGCTCCTTGTTCTTTTACGTCTTACAGCCAAAAAACTAGAAATCTTCCCGATTCCCATAGTTTCGTGTGTTATAGCCCACACCTTCCGAGTTGGCCCGGGCCCCCTAGAAAAGCGGTTCGCTTAAAAATTTTTTGGGCCATCAAATAAGACCTAAGGAACCATAGTCACCGCCTCGTCATAACTGCTCCTCATGCTTTTGAATTTTATGGCCAAAAAACTAGAATTCCGCCGGATTCACATATTTTCGTGTGCTATATCCCACACATTCCGAGTGGGCTCGGGCCCCCCGAAACCGAATCGCCTAAACTTTTTCCGAGCCATCACATACGACCTAAGGAATCATAGTCACTGCCCCGCCATGACCGTTCCTCGCTTTTTTGCATTTTAAGGCAAAAAGACTCGAATTCCACCCGATTCCAATATTTTTGTGTGCGATATAGCCCACACCTTCCGAGTTGGCCCGGGCTCCCCAGAATCGGATCGCCTAAAATTTTTTTGGACCATTAAATACGACCTAAGCAACCATAGTCACTGCCCCGTCATGACTACTCCATTTTTGTTTTTGCGTTTTACGGCCAAAAAACTAGAATTATACCTGATTCCCATATTGTCGTGTGCTATAGCCCACGCCTCCGAGTGGGTCTGGCCCCCCAGAACCGGATCTCCTAAAGTTTTCCCGGGCCATCAAATACGACCTAAGGAACCATAGACACCGCCCTTCCTTGACCGTTCCTCGTTTATTTGAGTTTTACCGACAAAAAACTAGAATTTCGCCCGATTCCCATATTTTCGTGTGCTATAGCCCACACCTTCTGAGTGGGCCCAGGCCCCTTAGAAAAGCGGATCGCTTAAAAAATTTTTACGGGCCATCAAATACGACATAAGGAACCATAGTCACCACCCCATCATGACTGCACCTCATTGTTTTGCGTTTTACGGCCAAAAAACTAGAATTCCGGCCGATTCCCATATTTTCATGTGCTATAGCCCACGCCTTCCGGGTAGGCTCGGGCCCCCCAGAACTGAGTCGCCTAAAATTTTTTCGGGCAATCAAATACTACCTAAGGAACCATAGTCATCGCCTCGCCATAACCGTTCAGCATTTATTTGAGTTTTACGGCCAAAAAGCTAGAATTTCGCCCGATTCCCATATTTTTGTGTGCTACTTCCCAGTGGGCATCAAAACATTTTCCACCCGATCGCTTAAAATGTTTCCGGGCCATCAAAAATGACCTAAGGAACCATAGTCAACCCCCCTCCATGACCGCTCCTTGTTTGTTTTTTGCGTTTTACAGCCAAAAAAACTAAAATTCCGCCCGATTCCCATATTTTCATGTGCTATAGCCAACGCCTTCCGAATGGGCCCGTGCCCCCAGAACCGGATCTCCTAAATTTTTTTCGGGCCATCAAATAGACCTAAGGAACCATAGTCACCTCCCCGTCATGACTACTCCTCATTTCTTTGAGTTTTACTGCCAAAAAACTAGAATTCTGCCTGATTCCCATATTTTCGTGTGCTATAGACCATGCCTTCCGAGTGGGTCGGGCCCCCCAGAACCGGATCGCCTAAAATTTTTTCGGGCCATCAAATACAACCTAAGGAACCATATTCATCACCTTGCCATGACCGTTCCTCGTTTATTTGCGTTTTATGGCCAAAAAACTAGAATTCTGCCCGATTCTAATATTTTCGTGTGCTACATCCCAGTGGGCAGGGCCCCCGGACACGGATCACCTAAAATGTTTTCGGGCCATCAAAAATGACCTAAGGAACAATAGTTACCACCTGCAATGACCGTTCCTCATTTATATGCGTTTTACGGCCAAAAACTAGAATTCCGCCCGATTCCCATATTTTGGTGTGCTATATCCCACGCATTCCGAGTGGGCTCGGGCCCCCCGAAACCGAATCGCCTAAACTTTTTCCGAGCCATCAAATACGACCTAAGGAATCATAGTCACTGGCCCGCCATGACCGTTCCTCGTTTTTTGCATTTTAAGGCAAAAAAACAAGAATTCCGCCCGATTCCAATATTTTTGTGTGCGATATAGCCCTGGCCTTTCGAGTGGGCCCGGGCTCCCCAGAATCGGATCGCCTAAAACTTTTTCGGGCCATTAAATACGACCTAAGAAACCATAGTCATTTCCCCATCATGACTACTCCATGTTTTTTATTTTGCATTTTACGGCCAAAAAACTAGAATTCTACTTGATTCCCATATTGTCGTGTGCTATAGCCCACGCCTCTGAGTGGGTCTGCCCCCCAGAACCGGATCTCCTAAAGTTTTCCCGGGCCATCAAATACGACTTAAGGAACCATAGTCACCGCCCTTCCTTGACCGTTCCTTGTTTATTTGAGTTTTACTGATAAAAAACTAGAATTCCGCCCGATTCCCATATTTTCGTGTGCTATAGACCATGCCTTCCGAGTGGGTCGGCCCCCCAGAACCGGATCGCCTAAAATTTTTTTGGGCCATCAAATACAACCTAAGGAACCATATTCATCACCTTGCCATGACCGTTCCTCGTTTATTTGCGTTTTATGGCAAAAAATCTAGAATTCTGCCCGATTCTAATATTTTCGTGTGCTACATCCCAGTGGGCAGGGCCCCCGAACACGGATCACCTAAAATGTTTTCGGGCCATCAAAAATGACCTAAGGAACAATAGTCACCACCTGCAATGACCGTTCCTCGTTTATATGCGTTTTACGGCCAAAAACTAGAATTCCGCCCGATTCCCATATTTTGGTGTGCTATATCCCACGCATTCCGAGTGGGCTCGGGCCCCCCAAAACCGAATCGCCTAAACTTTTTCCGAGCCATCACATACGACCTAAGGAATCATAGTCACTGCCCCGCCATGACCGTTCCTCGCTTTTTTGCATTTTAAGGCAAAAAAACTAGAATTCCGCCCGATTCCAATATTTTTGTGTGTGATATAGCCCACGCCTTTCGAGTGGGCCCGGGCTCCCCAGAATCGGATCGCCTAAAACTTTTTCGGGCCATTAAATTCGATCTAAGCAACCATAGTCATTTCCCCATCATGACTACTCCATGTTTTTTTTTTTTTTGCATTTTACGGCCAAAAAACTAGAATTCTACCTGATTCCCATATTGTCGTGTGCTATAGCCCACGCCTCTGAGTGGGTCTGGCCCCCCAGAACCGGATCTCCTAAAGTTTTCCCGGGCCATCAAATACGACTTAAGGAACCATAGTCACCGCCCTTCCTTGACCGTTCCTTGTTTATTTGAGTTTTACTGATAAAAAACTAGAATTCCGCCCGATTCCCATATTTTCGTGTGCTATAGCCCACATCTTCCGAGTGGGCCCAGGCCCCTTAGAAAAGCGGATCGCTTAAAAATTTTTTGGGCCATCAAATACGATATAAGCAACCATAGTCACCACCCCATCATGACTGCACCTCATTGTTTTGCGTTTTACGGTCAAAAAACTAGATTTCCGGCCGATTCCCATATTTTCATGTGCTATGGCCCACGCCTTCCGGGTAGGCTCGGGCCCCCCAGAACTGGGTCACCTAAATTTTTTTCGGGCAATCAAATACCACCTAAGGAACCATAGTCATCGCCTCGCCATAACCGTTCAGCGTTTATTTGAGTTTTACGCCCAAAAAGCTAGAATTTCGCCCGATTCCCATATTTTTGTGTGCTACTTCCCAGTGGGCATCAAAACATTTTCCACCCGATCGCTTAAAATGTTTTCGGGCCATCAAAAATGACCTAAGGAACCATAGTCAACCCCCCGCCATGACCGCTCCTTGTTTGTTTTTTGCGTTTTACAGCCAAAAAAACTAGAATTCTGCCCGATTCCCATATTTTCATGTGCTATAGCCAACGCCTTCCGAATGGGCCCGTGCCCCCAGAACCGGATCACCAAATTTTTTTTCGGGCCATCAAATACGACCTAAGGAACCATAGTCACCGCCCCGTCATGACTACTCCTCATTTCTTTGAGTTTTACTGCCAAAAAACTAAAATTCTGCCTGATTCCCATATTTTCGTGTGCTATAGACCATGCCTTCCGAGTTGGTCGGGCCCCCCAGAACCGGATCGCCTAAAATTTTTTTGCCCCATCAAATACAACCTAAGGAACCATATTCATCACCTTGCCATGACCGTTCCTCGTTTATTTGCGTTTTATGGCCAAAAAACTAGAATTCTGCCCGATTCTCATATTTTCGTGTGCTACATCCCAGTGGGCAGGGCCCCCGGACACGGATCACCTAAAATGTTTCCGGGCCATCAAAAATGACCTAAGGAACAATAGTCACTGCCTGCAATGATCGTTCCTCGTTTATATGCGTTTTACGGCCAAAAACTAGAATTCCGCCCGATTCCCATATTTTGGTGTGCTATATCCCACGCATTCCGAGTGGGGTCGGGCCCCCCGAAACCGAATCGCCTAAACCTTTTCCGAGCCATCAAATACGACCTAAGGAATCATAGTCAATGCCCCGCCATGACCGTTCCTCGTTTTTTTGCATTTTAAGGCAAAAAAACTAGAATTCTGCCAGATTCCAATATTTTTGTGTGTGATATAGCCCACGCCTTCCGAGTGGGCCCGGGCTCCCCAGAATCGGATCGCCTAAAAAATTTTCGGGCCATTAAATACGACCTAAGCAACCATAGTCATTGCCCCATCATGATTACTCCATGCTTTTCTTTTTGCGTTTTACGGCCAAAAAACTAGAATTCTACCTGATTCCCATATTGTCGTGTGCTATAGCCCACGCCTCCGAGTGGGTCGGTCCCCCCAGAACAGGATCGCCTAAAATTTTTCCGGGCCATCAAATACGACCTAAGGAACCATAGTCACCGCCCTTCCTTGACCGTTCCTCGTTTATTTGAGTTTTACGGACAAAAAACTAGAATTCCGCCCGATTCCCATATTTTCGTGTGCTATAGCCCACGCCTTCCGAGTGGGCCCGGCCCCCTAGAAAAGTGGATCGCTTAAAAATTTTCCGGGCCATCAAATATGACCTAAGGAACCATAGACACCGCCCCGTCATGACTGGTCCTTTTTTTCTTGCATCTTACGGCCAAAAAACTAGAATTCCGCCTGATTCCCATATTTTCGTATGCTATAGCCCACACTTCGGAATGGGCCCAGGCCCCCCATCATCGGATCGCCTAAAATTTTTTCGGGCCATCAAATACGACTTAAGGAACCATAGTCATCACACTATCATAACTAATCCTTGTTGTTTTATGTCTTACAGCCAAAAAACTAGAAATCTTCCCGATTCCCATAGTTTATTGTGCTATAGCCCACGCCTTCCGAGTTGGCCCGGGCACCCTAGAAAAGCGGATCGCTTAAAAATTTTTCGGGACATCAAATACAACCTAAGGAACCATAGTCACTGCCCCATCATGACTTCTCCTCATGTTTTTGCATTTTATGGCCAAAAAACTAGAATTCCGCCCGATTCACTTATTTTCTTCTGTCATAGCCCACGCCTTCGAGTGGGCCCGGACCCCCGGAACTGGATCACCTAAAAAGTTTTCAGGCCATAAAATATGACCTAAGGAACCATAGTCACTGCCCCGTTATGACTGCTCCTCATTTCTTTGCATTTTACGGCCAAAAAACTAGAATTCTGCCTGATTCCCATATTTTCATGTGCTATAAACCACGCCTTCCGAGTGGGTCGGGCACCCAGAACCGGGTTGCCTAAAAACTTTTTTGGGCCATCAAATACAACCTAAGGAAACATAGCCATTGCCTCGCAATAATCGTTCCTCATTTAATTGTGTTTTACGGCCAAAAAGCTAGAATTCCGCTAGATTCCCATATTTTCGTGCGCTATATCCCAGTGGGCAGGACCCCCGGACACGGATCGCCTAAAATGTTTCCGGGCCATCAAAATCGACCTAAGGAAATATAGTCACCGCCCCTTCATGACCTTTCCACATTTTATTGCGTTTTACGGCCAAAAAACAAGAATTCCTCCTTATTCCCATATTTTCATGTGCTATAGCCCACGCCTTCCGAGTGGGGCCCGGCCCCCCAGAACTGTATTGCCTAAAATTTTTCTGGGCCTTCAAATATGACCTAAGGAACCATAGTCAATGCCCCGTCATGCATGCTCCTCGTTGTTTTCCATTTTACGGCCAAAAAACTAGAATTGTGCCCGATTCCCATATTTTCGTGTGCTATAGCCCATGCATACCGAGTGGGCCCGTGCCCCTAGACCCGAATCATCTAAAAATTTTCTAGGCCATCAAATAAGACCTAAGGAACCATAGTCACCGCCCTGTCATGACTGCTCCTTGTTGTTTTGCATTTTACATCCAAAAAACTAGAATTCCGCCTGATTCTCATATTTTCGTGTGCTATATAGCCCACGCCTTCCGAGTGGGCCCGGTCCCCCCTAAACTGGATCGCTTAAAATTTTTCCGGGCCATCCAATATGACCTAAGGAACCATAGTCACTGCCCCATCATGATTGCTCCTCATTTCTTTCTGTTTTACGGCCAAAAAACTAGAATTCCGCCTAATTCTCATATTTTCGTATGCTATAGCCCATGCCTTCCGAGTGAGTCGGGCCCCCAAGAACCGGATCGCCTAAACTTTTTCCAGGCCATCAAATACGACCTAAGGAACCATAGTCATCGCCCCGTCATGACTTCTCCTCATTTATTTGCGTTTTATTGCCAAAAAACTAGAATTCCGCCCGATTCCCATATTTTAGTGTGCTATAGCCCACGCCGTCCGAGTGGGTCGGGCCCCCCAGAACCGGATTGCCTAAAATTTTTCCGAGCAATCAAATACAACCTAAGGAACCATATTCATTGCCCCTCCATGATCGTTCCTCGTTTATTTGTGTTTTACGGCCAAAAAACTAGAATTCCACTCGATTCCCGTATTTTTCGTATGCTATAGCCCACGCTTTCCGAGTGGGCCCAAGCCCCCATCATCGGATTGCCTAAAATTTTTTTTGGGCTATTTAATACGACCTAAGGAACCATAGTCACCACCCTGTCATGACACCTCCTAGTTGTTTGCGTCTTGCACCTGATTCCCATATTTTCGTGTGCTATAGCCTACGCCTTCTGAGTGGGCCCGGGCTCCTAGTAAAGCGGTTCGCTTAAACATTTTTCCGGGCGATCAAATATGACCTAAGGAACCATAGTCACCGCCCCTTCATGACCGTTCCTTGTTTGTTTTGCATTTTACGGCCAAAAAACTAGAATTCCGCTCGATTCCCATATTTTCGTGTGCTATAGCCCACACATTCCGAGTGGGCTCGGGCCCCCTGGAACCGGATCGCCTAAAAGTTTTTTGGGCCATCAAATATGAACTAAGGAACAATAGTCACCTCCCTGTCATGACCGCTCCACGCCTTCCGAGTGGGCCTGAGCCCACCGGACCTCGATCGCCTAAAAGTTTTCGAGGCCATCAAATACGACTTAAGGAACTAAAGTCACCGCCCCGCAATGGCCATTTTATGGCCAAACAAATATAATTCCGCCTGATTCCCATATTTTTGTGTGCTATAGCCCACGCCTTCCGAGTGGGCACGGGCCCCCCGGACCTCGATCCCTTAAAACTTTTTTCGGGCCATGAAATACGACCCAAGGAACCACAGTTACCGCCCCTTCATGACTTCTCCTCATTGTTTTTGTGTTTTATGGCTTAAAAAGTAGAATTCTGCCTGATTTCCATATTTTCATGTGCTATAGCCAACGCATTCCAAGTGGTCCCGGTCCTCCCAGACCCAGATCGCCTAAAAAGTTTTTCTAGGCCATCAAATATGACCTAAGGAACCATAGTCGTTACCCCGCCATGACCGTTCCTCATTTTTTACGTTTGACGACAAAAAAACTAGAATTCTGCCCAATTCCCATATTTTCGTGTGCAATAGCCCACGCCTTCCGAGTGGGTCAGGCCCCCAAAAATCGGATCGCCTAAAATTTTTCTGGGCCATCAAATACAACCTAAGGAACTATAGTCACCGCCCCATCATGACCGTTCCTCGTTTATTTGCGTTTTACGGCAAGAAAACTAGAATTCCACCTGATTCCTATATTTTCGTGTTCTATAGCACACGCCTTTTCAGTGGGCAGGGCCCCCCAGACTCGGATCGCCTAAAAATAACCTAAGGAAAAATAGTCACCACCCGCCATGACCTTTCCTCATTTTTTACGTTTTACGGCCAAAAAACTAGAATTCTACCCGATTCCCATATTTTCGTGTGCTATTGCACACGCCTTCCGAGTGGGCCCGGGCCCCCAGACCCGGATCGCCTAAAAATAATTTTTTGATCCATCAAATACGACATAAGGAACCATAGTCCCCGCCCCGTCATGACTGCTCCTCGTGGTTTTGCATTTTATGGCAAAAAAATAGAATTCCGCCTGATTCCCATATTTTCGTGTGCTATAGCCCACGCCTTCCGAGTGGGCCCGGGCTCCATAGAATCCAATAGCCAAAATTTTTTCCGACCCATCAAATACGACCTAAGGAAGCATAGTCACCGCCCCGCCATGACTGCTCCTTGGTGTTTTGCGTTTTACGACCAACAAACTAGAATTCAGTACATTTTCTTGTGCTATAGCCCACGCCTTCTGAGTGGGCTCGCGCCCCCGGAACCAGATTGCCTAAAAGTTTTTTGGGCCATCAAATATGACCTATAGAACAATAGTCACTACCCCGTCATGACTGCTCCTTGTTATTTTGCATTTTACGGCAAAAAAAGTAGAATTCTACTTAATTACCATATTTTCATGTGCTATAGCCCACGCCTTAGGTGATCGGGGTCCGGATGGCCCGGACCCACTCGGAAGGCATGGGCTATAGCACACGAATATATGGGAATTGGGTGGAATTCTAGTTTTTTGGCCTTAAAATGCAAAAAATGAGGAACGGTCATGGAGGGGCGGTGACTATGGTTCCTTAGGTCATATTTGATAGCCCGGAAATATTTTAGGCGATCAGGGTCCGGGGGGCCCGGAACCCACTAGGAAGGCGTAGGCTATAGCACACGAATATATGGGAATCGGGCGGAATTCTAGTTTTTTGGCCATAAAAAGCAAAACAACGAGGAACGGCCATGGCGGGGCGGTGACTATGGTTCCTAAGGTAGTATTTTATAACCTGGAATAATGTTAGGCAATTGGGGTCGGGGGGCTCGGACCCACTCGGAAGGCATGGGCTATAGCACACGAAAATATGGGAATCGGACAAAATTCTAGTTTTTTGGTCGTAAAAGGCAAAACAACGAGGAACGGTCATGGAAGAGCGGTGACTATGGTTCCTTAGGTTGTATTTGATAGCCCGGACAAATTTTAGGGCGATCGGGGTCAGGGGGGACCGGACCCACTAGGAAGGCGTGGGCTATATATAACACACGAATATATGGGCATCGGGCGGAATTCTAGTTTTTTCCCGTAAAACGCAAAACAACGAGGAACGGCCATGGCAGGGCAGTGACTATGGTTCCTTAGGTCGTATTTGATGGCCTGGAAAAATGTTAGGCAATCCGGTTTTGGGAGACCCGGGCCCACTCGGAAGGAGTGGGCTAGAGCACACGAAAATATGGGAATCGGGCGGAATTCTAGTTTTTTGGTCGTAAAAAGCAAAACAACGAGGAATGGTCATGGCAGGGCGGTGACTATGGTTCCTTAGGACCTATTTGATGGCCCAAATAAATTTTAGGCGATCGGGGTCCGGGGGCCGGACCCACTCGAAAGGCGTGGGCTTAGCACACAAAAATATGGGAATCAGGCGAAATTCTAGTTTTTTGGCCGTAAAACGCAAAACAACGAGGAACGGCCATGGTGGGGCGGTGACTATGGTTCCTTAGGTCGTATTTGATAGCCCGGAAATATTTTAGGCGATCGGGGTCCGGGGGGCCCGGAACCCACTAGGGAACACGAATATATGGGAATCGGGCGAAATTCTAGTTTTTTGGCCATAAAATGCAAAACAGCGAGGAACGGCCATGGCAGGACGGTGACTATGGTTCCTTAGGTCGTATTTGATAGCCTGGAAAAATGTTAGGTAATCGGGGTCCGGGGGCTAGGACCCACTCGGAAGGCATGGGCTATAGCACACGAAAAAATGGGAATCGGGCAAAATTCTAGTTTTTTGGTCATAAAAAGCAAAACAACGAGGAACGGTCATGGCAGGGTGGTGACTATGGTTGCTTAGGTCGTATTTGATAGCCCGGAAAAATTTTAGGCGATCAGGGTCCGGAGGGCCCGGACCCACTAGGAAGGCGTGGGCTATATATAGCACACGAATATATGGGAATCAGGCAGAACTATAGTTTTTTTGCCGTAAAACGCAAAACAACGAGGAACGGCCATGGCGGGGTGGTGACTATGGTTCCTTAGGTCGTATTTGATGGCCTGGAAAAGTGTTGGGCAATCCGATTTCGGGTGACCCAGGCCCACTCGGAAGGCTTGGGCTAGAGCACACGAAAATATGGGAATCGGGCGGAATTCTAGGTTTTTGGTTGTAAAAAGCAAAACAACGAGGAACGGTCATGGCGGGGCGGTGACTATGGTTCCTTAGGATGTATTTGTTGGCCCAAATAAATTTTAGGTGATCGGAGTCCGTGGGGCTCGGACTCACTCGGAAGGCGTGGGCTTAGCACACGAAAATATGGGAATCGAGCGGAATTTTAGTTTTTTGGCCGTAAAATGCAAAACAACGAGGAACGGCCATGGAGGGGCGGTGACTGGTTCCTTAGGTCGTATTTTATAGCCCGGAAATATTTTAGGCAATCGGGGTCCGGGGTGCCCGGAACCCATTAGGAAGGCGTGGGCTATATATAGTACACGAATATATGGGAATTGGTGGAATTATAGTTTTTTGGCAGTAAAATGCAAAACAACGAGGAACGGCCATGGCGGGGCGGTGACTATGGTTCCTTAGGTCGTATTTGATGGCCTGGAAAAGTGTTAGGCAATCCGGTTTCGGGTGACCCGGGCCCCCTCGGAAGGCTTGGGCTAGAGCACACGAAAATATGGGAATCAGGCGGAATTCTAGTTTTTTGGTCGTAAAAAGCAAAACAACGAGGAACGGTCATGGCGGGGCGGTGAATATGGTTCCTAAGGACGTATTTGTTGGCCCAAATAAATTTTAGCTTATCGGGGTCCGGGTGGCCCGGACCCACTCGGAAGGCGTGGGCTATAGTACACGAATATATGGGAATTGGGCGGAATTCTTGTTTTTTGGCCGTAAAATGAAAAAAATGAGGAACGGTCATGGAGGGGCGGTGACTATGGTTCCTTAGGTCATATTTGATAGCCCGGAAATATTTTAGGCGATCGGGGTCCGGGGGCCCGGAACCCACTAGGAAGGCGTAGGCTATAGCATACGAATATATGGGAATCGGGCGGAATTCTATTTTTTTGGCCGTAAAATGCAAAACAACGAGGAACGGCCATGGAAGGGCGGTGACTATGGTTCCTTAGGTCGTATTTGATAGCCTGGAAAAATGATAGGCAATTGGGGTCGGGGGGCTCGGACCCACTCGGAAGGCATGGGCTATAGCACATGAAAATATGAGAATCGGGAAAAATTCTAGTTTTTTGGTCGTAAAAGGCAAAACAACGAGGAACGGTCATGGAAGAGCGGTGAATATGGTTCCTTAGGTCGTATTTGATAGCCCGGACAAATTTTAGGCGATCGGGGTCCGGGGGGACCGGACCCATTAGGTAGGCGTGGGCTATATATAGCACACGAATATATGGGAATCGGGCGGAATTCTAGTTTTTTGGCCGTAAAACGCAAAACAACGAGGAACGACCATGGCAGGGTGGTGACTATGGTTCCTTAGGTTGTATTTGATGGCCTGGAAAAATGTTAGGCAATCCGATTTTGGGGGACCCGGGCCCAATCGGAAGGAGTGAGCTAGAGCACACGAAAATATGGGAATTTGGCAGAATTCTAGTTTTTTGGTCCTAAAAGGCAAAACAACGAGGAACGGTCATGGCGGGGCGGTGACTATGGTTCCTTAGGACCTATTTGATGGCCCAAATAAATTTTAGGCGATCGGGGTCCGGGGGCCCGGACTCACTCGGAAGGCGTGGGCTTAGCAAACAAAAATATGGGAATCGGGCGGAATTCTAGTTTTTTGGCCGTAAAACGCAAAACAACGAGGAACGGCCATGGTGGGGCGGTGACTATGGTTCCTTAGGTTGTATTTGAAGGCCTAGAATAATTTTAGGCGATCGGGGTTCGGGGAGTCCGGAACCTACTAGGCTGGCGTGGGCTATAGCACACGAATATATGGGAATCAGGCGGAATTGTAGTTTTTTTGCCGTAAAACGCAAAACAACGAGGAACGGCCATGGTGGGGCGGTAACTATGGTTCCTTAGGTCATATATGATGGCCCATAATAATTTTAGGTGATCGGGGTCCGGGGGCCCGGACCCACTCGGAAGGCGTGGGCTATAGCACACGAATATATGGGAATCGGGAGGAATTCTAGTTTTTTGGTCTTAAATGCAAAACAACGAGGAACAGTCATGACTGGGCGGTGACTATGGTTTGTTAGGTCATATTTTATTGCCCGAAATAATTTTATGCGATCGGGGTCCGGGTGGCTCGGACCCACTCGGAAGGCATGGGCTATATATAGCACACGAATATATGAGAATCGGGCGGAATTCTAGTTTTTTGGCCGTAAAACACAAAAAATGAGGAACGGTCATGGAGGGGCGGTTACTAGGGTTCCTTAGGTCGTATTTGATATCCCGGAAATATTTTAGGCGATCGGGGTCCGGGGGGCCCGGAACCCACTAGGAAGGCGTGGGCTATAGAATACGAATATATGGGAATCGGGCGGAATTCTAGTTTTTTGGCCGTAAAACACAAAACGAGGAGGAACGGCCATGGTGGGGCGGTGACTATGGTTCCTTAGGTCGTATTTGATAGCCTGGAAAAATGATAGGCAATTGGGGTCGGGGGGCTCGGATCCACTCGGAAGGCATGGGCTATAGCACATGAAAATATGGAAATCGGGAAAAATTCTAGTTTTTTGGTCGTAAAAGGCAAAACAACGAGGAACGGTCATGGAAGAGCGGTGACTATGGTTCCTTAGGTCGTATTTGATAGCCCAGACAAATTTTAGGCGATCGGGGTCCGGGGGGACCGGACCCATTAGGTAGGCGTGGGCTATATATAGCACATGAATATATGGGAATCGGGCGGAATTCTAGTTTTTTGGCCGTAAAACGCAAAACAACGAGGAGCGACCATGGCAGGGTGGTGACTATGTTTCCTTAGGTTGTATTTGATGGCCTGGAAAAATGTTAGGCAATCCGGTTTTGGGGGACCCGGGCCCAATCGGAAGGAGTGAGCTAGAGCACACGAAAATATGGGAATCTGGCGGAATTCTAGTTTTTTGGTCGTAAAAGGAAAAACAACGAGGAACGGTCATGGCGGGGCAGTGACTATGGTTCCTTAGGACCTATTTGATGGCCCAAATAAATTTTAGGCGATCGGGGCCCGTAGGCCCGGACTCACTCGGAAGGCGTGGGCTTAGCAAACAAAAATATGGGAATCGGGCGGAATTCTAGTTTTTTAGCCGTAAAACGCAAAACAACGAGGAACGGCCATGGTGGGGCGGTGACTATGGTTCCTTAGGTCGTATTTGATGGCCCAGAATAATTTTAGGCGATCAGGGTCAGGGGGACCAGACCCACTCGGAAGGCGTGGGCTTTAGCACACGAATATATGGGAATCAGGCGGAATTCTAGTTTTTTGGCCGTAAAATGCAAAAGAACGAGGAACGGCCATGGTGGGGCGGTGACTATGGTTCCTTGGGTCGTATTTGATGGCCCCAAATAATTTTAGGCGATCGGGGTCCGAGGGCTCGGACCCACTCGGAAGACATGGGCTATAGCACACGAAAATATCGGAATCCGGTGAAATTCTAGTTTAGTTGCTGTAAATGCAAAACAACGAGGAACGGCCACGGCTAGGCGGTGACTATTGTTCCTTAGGTCGTATTTTATTGCCCTGAATAATTTTAGGCGATCGGGGTCCTGGTGTCCCGGACTCACTCGGAAGGCGTGGGCTATATATAGCACACGAATATATGGGAATCGAGCGGAATTCTAGTTTTTTGGCCGTAAAATGCAAAAAATGAGGAACGGTCATGGAGGGGCGGTGACTATGGTTCCTTAGGTTGTATTTGATAGCCCGGAAATATTTTAGGTGACCGGGGTCCGGGGGGCCCGGAACCCACTAGGAAGGCGTGGGCTACAGCACACGAATATATGGGAATCGGGCGAAATTCTAGTTCTTTGGCCGTAAAATGCAAAAGAACGAGGAACGACCATGGCGGAGCGGTGACTATGGTTCCTTAGGTCATATTTGATAGCCTGGAAAAATGTTAGGCAATCGGGGTCCGGGGGCTTGGACCCACTCAGAAGGCATGGGCTATAGAACACAAAAATATGGGAATCGGCCGAAATTCTAGTTTTTTTGCCGTAAATGCAAAACAACGAGGAACGGCCACGGCTGGGCGGTGACTATGATTCCTTAGGTCGTATTTGATTGCTCGGATTAATTTTAGGCGATCGGGGTCCGGGTGACACGGACCCACTCGGAAGGCGTGGCGAATATATGGAAATTGGGCGCAATTCTAGTTTTTTGACCATAAAATGCAAAACACGAGGAACGGTCATGGAGGGGCAGTGACTATGGTTCCTTAGGTCGTATTTGATAGCCCAAAAATATTTTAGGCAATCGGGGTCCGGGGGGGCCAGAACCCACTAGGAAGGCATGGGCTATAACACACGAATATATGGGAATCGGGCGGAATTCTAGTTTTTTGGCCATAAAACGCAAAACAACGAGGAACGGCCATGGCGGGGTGGTGACTATGGTTCCTTAGGTCGTATTTGATAGCCTGGAATAATGTTAGGCAATCGGGGTCCGGGGGCTCGGACCCACTCGGAAGGCATGGGCTATATATAGCACACGAATATCTGGGAATCAGGCGGAATTCTAGTTTTTTGGCCGTAAAATGCAAAATAACGAGGAACAGCCATGGCGGGGCGGTGACTATGATTCCTTAGGTCATATTTGATGGCCTAGAAAAATGTTAGGCAATCCGGTTTCCAGGAACCGGGCCCACTCAAAAGGCGTGGGCTAGAGCACACGAAAATATGGGAATCAGGAGGAATTCTAGTTTTTTGGTCGTAAAAAGCAAAACAACGAGGAACGGTCATGGCGGGGCAGTGACTATGGATCCTTAGGACGTATTTGATGGCCCAAATAAATTTTAGGCGATCGGGGTTCGGGGGGCCCGGACCCACTCGGAAGGCGTGGGCTTAGCACACGAAAATATGAGAATCAGGCGGAATTCTATTTATTGGCCGTAAAATGCAAAACAACGAGGAACAGCCATAGTGGGGCGGTGTCTATGGTTCCTTAGGTCGTATTTGATGGCCCAAAATAATTTTAGGCGATCGGGGTCCGGGATCCCGGACCCACTCGGAAGGCGTGGGCTATAGCACACGAATATATTGGAATCGGGCGGAAGTCTAGTTTTTTGGCAGTAAAACGGAAAAGAACGAGGAACGGCCATGGCGGGGCGGTGACTATGGTTCATTAGGTCATATTTGATGGCCACGAATAATTTTAGGTGATCGGGGCCCCTGGGCTCGGACCCACTCGGAAGGTAGGTGCTATAGCACACGAAAATATGGGAATCGGGCGAAATTCTAGTTTTTTTGCCGTAAAACGCAAAACAACGAGGAACGGCCATGGTGGGGCGGTAACTATGGTTCCTTAGGTCGTATTTGATTTCTCGGAATAATTTTAGGCGATCGGGGTCCGGGTCAGAAGGCGTGGGCTGCACACGAATATATGGGAATTGGGCGAAATTCTAGTTTTTTTGCCGTAAAATGCAAAAAACGAGGAACGGTCATGGAGGGGAGGTGACTATGGTTCCTTAGGTCGTATTTGATAGCCCAAAAATATTTTAGGCGATCAGGGGTCCGGGGGGCCCAGAACCCACTAGGAAGGCATGGGCTATAGCACACGAATATATGGGAATCGGGCAGAATTCTAGTTTTTTGGCCATAAAATGCAAAACAACGAGGAACGGCCATTGCGGGGCGGAGACTATGTTTCCTTAGATCAAATTTGATAGCCTGGAAAAATGTTAGGTATTCGGGGTCCGGGGGCTCGGACCCACTCAGAAGGCATGGGCTATAGCACAAGAAAATATGGGAATCAGGCAAAATTCTAGTTTTTTGGTCGTAAAAAGCAAAACAACGAGGAACGGTCATGGCAGGGCGGTGACTATGGTTCCTTAGGTCGTATTTGATAGCCCGAAAACATTTTAGGCGATCGGGGTCCGGATGGCCCAGACCCACTAGGAAGGCGTGGGCTATATATAGCACACGAATATATGGGAATCGGGCGGAATTATAGTTTTTTGGCCGTAAAACGCAAAACAACGAAGAACGGCCATGGCCATGGGGGGGCGGTGACTATGGTTCCTTAGGTCATATTTGATGGCCTGGAAAAGTGTTAGGCAATCCAGTTTTGGGTGACCCGGGCCCACTCGGAAGGCTTGGGCTAGAGAACACGAAAATATGGGAATCGGGCGGAATTCTACTTTTTGGGTCGTAAAAAGCAAAACAACGAGGAACGGTCATGGCGGGGCGATGACTATGGTTCCTTAGGACGTATTTGTTAGCCCAAATAAATTTTAGGTGATCGGGGTCCGGGGGGCACGGACCCACTCGGAAGTCGTGGGCTTAGCACACGAAAATATGGGAATCGGGCGAAATTTTAGTTTTTTGGCCGTAAAATGCAAAACAACGAGGAACGGCCATGGAGTGGCGGTGACTGGTTCCTTAGGTCGTATTTGATAGCCCGAAAATATTTTAGGTGATCGGGGTCTGGGGGGCCCGGAACCCACTAGGAAGGCGTGGGCTATATATAGCACACGAATATATGGGAATCGGGCGGAATTATAGTTTTTTGGCCATAAAACACAAAACAACGAGGAAGGGCCATGGCGGTGCGGTGACTATGGTTCCTTTGGTCGTATTTGATGGCCTGGAAAAGTGTTAGGCAATCCGGTTTCGGGTGACCCGGGCCCACTCGGAAGGCCTGGGCTAGAGCACATGAAAATATGGGAATCGGGCGGAATTCTAGTTTTTTGGTCGTAAAAAGCAAAACAACGAGGAACGGTCATGGCGAGGCGGTGACTATGGTTCCTTAGGACGTATTTGTTGGCCCAAATATATTTTAGGTGATCGGGGTCCAGGGGGCCCGGACCCACTTGGAAGGCTTGGGCTAGAGCACACGAATATTTGGGAATCAGGTGAAATTCTAGTTTTTTGACCGTAAAATGCAAAACAACGAGGAACAGCCATAGCGGGGCGGTGACTATGGTTCCTTAGGTCGTATTTGATAGCCTGGAAAAATATTAGGCAATCAAGGTCCGGGGGCTCAGACCCACTCGGAAGGCATGGGCTATAGCACACGAAAATATAGAAATCGGGCAGAATTCTAGTTTTTTGGTCGTAAAAAGCAAAACAACGAGAAACGGTCATGGCAAGGTGATGACTATGGTTCCTTAGGTCGTATTTGATAGCCCGAAAAAATTTTAGGCAATAGGGGTCCGGGGGGCCCGGACCCACTTGGAAGGCGTGGGCTATATATAGCACACGAATATATGGGAATCGGGCGGAATTCTAGTTTTTTGGCCGTAAAACGCAAAACAACGAGGAACGGCCATGGCGGGGCAGTGACTACGGTTCCTTAGGTCATATTTAATAGCTCGGAAAAGGTTTAGGAGATCGGGGTACGGGGGGCCCGGGCCCACTCGGTAGGCATGGGCTAGAGCACACGAAAATATGGGAATCGGGCTGAGTTCTAGTTTTTTGGTCGTAAAAAGCAAAACAACGAGGAACGGTCATGGCGGGGTGGTGACTATGGTTCCTTAGGACGTATTTGATGGCCGAAATAAATTTTAGGCGATCGGGGTTCGAGGCGCCCGGACCCACTCGGAAGGCGTGGGCTTAGCACACGAAAATATGGGAATCGGGCAGAATTCTAGTTTTTGGGTCGTAAAAAGCAAAACAACAAGGAACGGTCATGGCGGGGCGATGACTATGGTTCCTTAGGACGTATTTGTTGGCCCAAATAAATTTTAGGTGATCGGGGTCCGGGGGGCCCGGACCCACTCGGAAGTCGTGGGCTTAGCACACGAAAATATGGGAATCGGGCGGAATTTTAGTTTTTTGGCCGTAAAACGCAAAACAATGAGGAACGGTCATGGAGTGGCGGTGACTGGTTCCTTAGGTCATATTTGATAGCCCGAAAATATTTTAGGCGATCAGGGTCTGGGGGGCCCGGAACCCACTAGGAAGGCGTGGGCTATATATAGCACACGAATATATGGGAATCGGGCGGAATTATAGTTTTTTGGCCGTAAAACACAAAACAACGAGGAAAGGCCATGGCGGTGCGGTGACTATGGTTCCTTTGGTCGTATTTGATGGCCTAGAAAAGTGTTAGGCAATCCGGTTTCGGGTGAACCGGGCCCACTCGGAAGGCCTGGGCTAGAGCACACGAAAATATGGGAATCGGGCGGAATTCTAGTTTTTTGGTCTTAAAAAGTAAAACAACGAGGAACGGTCACGGCGAGGCGGTGACTATGGTTCCTTAGGACGTATTTGTTGGCCCAAATATATTTTAGGTGATCGGGGTCCAGGGGGCCCGGACCCACGCGGAAGGCTTGGGCTAGAGCACACGAATATTTGGGAATCAGGCGAAATTCTAGTTTTTTGACCGTAAAACGCAAAACAACGAGGAACGGCCATAGCGGGGCGGTGACTATGGTTCCTTAGGTCGTATTTGATAGCCTGGAAAAATATTAGGCAATCAAGGTCCGGGGGCTCGGACCCACTCGGAAGGCATGGGCTATAGCACACGAAAATATAGAAATCGGGCAGAATTCTAGTTTTTTGGTCGTAAAAAGCAAAACAACGAGGAACGGTCATGGCAAGGCGATGACTATGGTTCCTTAGGTCATATTTGATAGCCCGAAAAATTATTAGGCAATAGGGGTCTGGGGGGACGGACCCACTTGGAAGGCGTGGGCTATATATAGCACACGAATATATGGGAATCCGGCGGAATTCTAGTTCTTTGGCCGTAAAACGCAAAACAACGAGGAACGGTCATGGCGGGGCGGTGACTACGGTTCCTTAGGTCGTATTTAATAGCTCGGAAAAAGTTTAGGAGATCGGGGTACGGGGGGCCCGGGCCCACTCGGTAGGCGTGGGCTAGAGCACACGAAAATATGGGAATCGGGAGGAATTCTAGTTTTTTGGTCGTAAAAAGCAAAACAACGAGGAACGGTCATGGCGGGGCGGTGAATATGGTTCCTTAGGACGTATTTGATGGCCGAAATAAATTTTAGGCGATCGGGGTTCAAGGCGCCCGGACCCACTCGGAAGGCGTGGGCTTAGCACACGAAAATATGGGAATCTTGCGGAATTCTAGTTTTTTGGCCGTAAAACGCAAAACAACGAGGAATGGCCATGGTGGGGTAGTGACTATGGTTCCTTAGGTCGTATTTGATGGCCCAGAATAATTTTAGGCGATCAGGGTCAGGGGGCCCGGACCCACTCGGAAGGCTGGGCTATAGCACACGAATATATGGGAATCGGGCGGAATTCTAGTTTTTTGGCCGTAAAATGCAAAAGAACGAGGAACGGCCATGGTGGGGCGGTGACTATGGTTCCTTAGGTCGTATTTGATGGCCCGGAATAATTTTAGGCGATCGGGGTCCTGGTGGCCCGGACCCACTCGGAAGGCGTGGGCTATATATAGCACACGAATATATGGGAATCGAGCGGAATTCTAGTTTTTTGGCCGTAAAATGCAAAAAACGAGGAATGGTCATGGAGGGGCGGTGACTATGGTTCCTTAGGTCATATTTGATAGCCCGGAAATATTTTAGGCGACCGGGGTCCGGGGGGCCCGGAACCCACTAGGAAGGCGTGGGCTACAGCACACGAATATATGGGAATCAGGCGAAATTCTAGTTTTTTGGCCGTAAAATGCAAAAGAACGAGGAACGGCCATGGCGGAGCGGTGACTATGGTTCCATAGGTCATATTTGATTGCTCAGATTAATTTTAGGCGATCGGGGTCCGGGTGACACGGACCCACTCGGAAGGCGTGGCGAATATATGGGAATTGGGCGCAATTCTAGTTTTTTGAGGGTAAAATGCAAAAAATGAGGAACGGTCATGGAGGGGCAGTGACTATGGTTCCTTAGGTCGTATTTGATAGCCCGAAAATATTTTAGGCGATCGGGGTCCGGGGGGGCCAGAACCCACTAGGAAGGCATGGGCTATAACACACGAATATATGGGAATCGGGCGGAATTCTAGTTTTTTGGCCATAAAATGCAAAACAACGAGGAACGGCCATGGCGGGGCGGTGACTATGGTTCCTTAGGTCGTATTTGATAGCCTGGAATAATGTTAGGCAATCGGGGTCCGGGGGCTCGGACCCACTCGGAAGGCATGGGCTATATATAGCTCACGAATATCTGGGAATCGGGCGGAATTCTAGTCTTTTGGCCGTAAAACCGAGGAACGGCCATGGCGGGGCGGTGACTATGATTCCTTAGGTCGTATTTGATGGCCTAGAAAAATGTTAGGCAATCCGGTTTCAGGGAACCTGCCCGCTCAAAAGGCGTGGGCTAGAGCACACGAAAATATGGGAATCAGGAGGAATTCTAGTTTTTTGGTCGTAAAAAGCAAAACAACGAGGAACGGTCATGGCGGGGCAGTGACTATGGTTCCTTAGGACGTATTTGATGGCCCAAATAAATTTTAGGCGATCAGGGTTCGGGGGGCCCGGACCCACTCGGAAGGCGTGGGCTTAGCACACGAAAATATGGGAATCAGGCGGAATTCTATTTTTTGGCCGTAAAACGCAAAACAACGAAGAACAGCCATGGTGGGGCGGTGACTATGGTTCCTTAGGTCGTATTTGATGGCCCAAAATAATTTTAGGCGATCGGGGTCCAGGATCCCGGACCCACTCGGAAGGCGTGGGCTTATAGCACACGAATATATGGGAATCGGGCGAAATTCTAGTTTTTTCGCAGTACAACGCAAAAGAACGAGGAACGGCCATGGCGGGGCGGTAACTATGGTTCGTTAGGTCATATTTGATGGCCACGAATAATTTTAGGCGATCGGGGCCCCTAGGCTCGCACCCACTCCGAAGGCAGGGGCTATAGCACACGAAAATATGGGAATAGGGCGAAATTCTAGTTTTTTTGCCAAAAATGCAAAACAACGAGGAACGGCCACGGCTGGGCAGTGACTATGGTTCCTTAGGTCGTATTTGATTGCTCGGAATAATTTTAGGCGATCGGGGTCCGGGTCAGAAGGCGTGGGCTGCACACGAATATATGGGAATTGGGCGGAATTCTAGTTTTTTTGCCGTAAAATGCAAAAAATGAGGAACGGTCATGGAGGGGCGGTGACTATGGTTCCTTAGGTCGTATTTGATAGCCCGAGAATATTTAAGGCGATCGGGGTCCGCGGGGCCCAGAACCCACTAGGAAGGCATGGGCTATAGCACACGAATATATGGGAATCGGGCAGAATTCTAGTTTTTTGGCCATAAAACGAAAAACAACGAGGAACGGCCATTGCGGGGTGGAGACTATGTTTCTTTAGATCAAATTTGATAGCCTAGAAAAATGTAAGGTATTCGGTGTCCAGGGGCTCGGACCCACTCAGAAGGCATGGGCTATAGCACATGAAAATATGGGAATCAAGCAAAATTCTAGTATTTTGGTCGTAAAAAGCAAAACAACGAGGAACGGTCATGGCAGGGTGGTGACTATGGTTCCTTAGGTCGTATTTGATAGTTCAGAAAAATTTTAGGCGATCAGGGTCCGGAGGGCCCGGACCCACTAGGAAGGCGTGAGCTATATATAGCACACGAATATATGGGAATCGGGCGGAATTCTAGTTTTTTGGCCATAAAATGCAAAACCACGAGGAACGGCCATGGCGGGGCAGTGACTATGTTTCCATAGGTCAAATTTGATAGCCTGGAAAAATGTTAGGTATTCGTGGTCCGGGGGCTCGCACCCACTCAGAAGGCATGGGCTATAGCACACGAAAATATGGGAATCGGGCAAAATTCTAGTTTTTTGGTCGTAAAAAGCAAAACAACGAGGAACGGTCATGGTAGGGCAGTGACTATGGTTCCTTAGGTCGAATTTGATAGCCCAGAAAAATTTTAGGCGATCGGGGTCCGTAGGGCCCGGACCCACTAGGAAGGCGTGGGCTATATATAGCACACGAATATCTGGGAATCGGGCGGAATTCTAGTGTTTTGGCCGTAAAACGCAAAACAACGAGGAACGGCCATGGCGGGGTGGTGACTATGATTCCTTAGGTCGTATTTGATGGCCTAGAAAAATGTTAGGCAATCCGGTTTCAGGGAACCGGGCCCACTTAAAAGGCGTGGGCTAGAGCACACGAAAATATGGGAATCGGGAGGAATTCTAGTTTTTTGGTCGTAAAAAGCAAAACAACGAGGAACGGTCATGGCGGGGCAGTGACTATGGTTCCTTAGGACCTATTTGATGGCCCAAATAAATTTTAGGCGATCGGGGTTCGAGGGGGCCCGGACCTACTCGGAAGGCGTGGGCTTAGCACACAAAAATATGGGAATCAGGCGGAATTCTAGTTTTTTGGCCGTAAAACGCAAAACAACGAGGAACAGCCATGGTGGGGCGGTGACTATGGTTCCTTAGGTCGTATTTGATGGCCCAAAATAATTTTAGGCGATCAGGGTCCGGGATCTCGGACCCACTCGGAAGGCGTGGGCTATAGCACACGAATATATGGGAATCGGGCGGAATTTTAGTTTTTTGACAGTAAAATGCAAAAGAACGAGGAACGGCCATGGCGGGGCAGTGAATATGGTTTGTTAGGTCATATTTGATGGCCACGAATAATTTTAGGCGATCGGGGCCCCTGGGCACGGACCCACTCGGAAGGCAGGGGCTATAGCACACGAAAATATGGGAATCGGGCAAAATTCTAGTTTTTTTGCTGTAAATGCAAAACAACGAGGAACGGCCACAGCTGGGCAGTGACAATGGTTCCTTAGGTCGTATTTGATTGCTCGGAATAATTTTAGGCAATCGGGGTCCGGGTCAGAAGGCGTGGGCTGCACACGAATATATGGGAATTGGGGGGAATTCTAGTTTTTTTGCCGTAAAATGCAAAAAATGAGGAACGGACATGGAGGGGCGGTGACTATGGTTCCTTAGGTCGTATTTGATAGCTCGTAAATATTTTAGGCGATCGGGGTCCGGGGGGCCCAGAACCAACTAGGAAGGCATGGGCTATAGCACACGAATATATGGGAATCGGGCAGAATTCTAGTTCTTTGGCCATAAAACGCAAAACAAAGAGGAACGGCCATTGCGGGTCGGAGACTATGTTTCCTTAGATCAAATTTGATAGCCTGGAAAAATGTTAGGTATTCGGGGTCCGGGGATTCGGAGCCACTCAGAAGGCATGGGCTATAGCACAAGAAAATATGGGAATCACGCAAAATTCTAGTTTTTTGGTCGTAAAAAGCAAAATAACGAGGAACGGTCATGGCAGGGTGGTGAATATGGTTCCTTAGGTCTTATTTGATAGTTCAGAAAAATTTTAGGCGATCGGGGTCCGGAGGGCCCGGACCCACTAGGGAGGCGTGGGCTATATATAGCACACGAATATATGGGAATCGGGCGGAATTCTAGTTTTTTGGCCGTAAAACGCAAAACAACGAGGAACGGCCATGGAGGGGCGGTGTCTATGGTTCCCTAGGTTATATTTGATGGCCTAGTAAAATGTTAGGAAATCCGGTTTTGGGAGACCCGGGCCCACTCGGAAGGCGTGGGCTAGAGCACACGAAAATATGGGAATCGAGAGGAATTCTAGTTTTTTGGTCGTAAAAAGCAAAACAATGAGGAACGGTCATGGCAGGGTGGTGACTATGGTTCCTTAGGATGTATTTGATGGCCCAAATAAATTTTAGGCGATCGGGGTTCGGGGGGCCCTGACCCACTCGGAAGGCGTGGGCTTAGCACATGAAAATATGGGAATCGGGTGGAATTCTTATTTTTTTGCCGTAAAATGCAATACAACGAGGAACGGCCATGGTGGGGCGGTGAGTATGGTTCCTTAGGTCGTATTTCATGGCCCAAAATAATTTTAGGCGATCGGGGTCCGGGATCCCGTACCCACTCGGAAGGCATGGGCTATAGCACACGAATATATGGGAATCGGGCAGAATTCTAGTTTTTTGGCCGTAAAACGCAAAAGAACGAGGAACGGCCATGGTGGGGCGGTGACTATGATTCCTTAGGTCATATTTGATGGCCCTGAATAATTTTAGGCGATCGGGGTCCGGAGGCTCGGACCCACTCGAAGGCAGGGCTACAGCACATGAAAATATGGGAATCAGGCAAAATTCTAGTTTTTTTGCCGTAAATTGCAAAACAGCGAGGAAAGACCACGGCGGGGCGGTGTCTATGGATCCTTAGGTCATATTTGATGGCTCGGAAAAATTTTAGGTGATCGGGGTCCGGGGGTCCCGATCCCACTCGGAAGGCGTGGGCTACAACACTCGAATATATGGGAATCGGGCAGAATTCTAGTTTTTTGGCCGTAAAACGCAAAACAACGAGGAACGACCATGGAGGGGCGGTGACTATGGTTCCATAGGTCATATTTGATGGCCTAGAAAAATGTTAAGCAATCCGGTTTTGGGGTACCCGGGCCCACTCGGAAGGCGTGGGCTCTGCACACGAAAATATGGGAATCGGGCGGAATTCTACTTTTTTGGTCGTAAAAAGCAAAACAACGAGGAACGATCATGGCGGGGCGATGACTATGGTTCCTTAGGTCGTATTTGATGGCCCAAATAAATTTTAGGTGATTGGGATCCGGGGGGCTCGGACGCACTCGGAAGGCATTGTCTACAGCTCACTAAAATATGGCAATCGCACGAAATTCTAGTTTTTTGGACGTAAAAAGAAAAAAATGAGGAACGGTCATGGCGGGGCAGTGACTACTGTTCCTTAGGTCGTAGTTGATGGCCCAAAAATATTTTAGACGATCAGGGTCCGGGGGCCCTGACCCACTTGGAAGGCGTGGGCTATATCTCACGAAAATATGGGAATCGGGCGAAATTCTAGTTTTTCGGCCGTAAAACGCAAAACAACAAGGAACGGCCATGGCGGGGCGGTGACTATGGTTCCTTAAGTCGTATTTGATGGCCTAGAATAATTTTAGGCGATCGGGGTCCGGGTGCCCGAACCCACTCGAAAGGCGTGGGCTATAGCACACGAATATATGGTAATCGGGCGGAATTCTAGTTTTTTGGCCTAAAACGCAAAAGAACGAGGAACGGCTATGGAGGGGAGGTGACTATGGTTCCTTAGGTCGTATTTGATGGCCCCGAATAATTTTAGCCGATCCGGGTCCGGGGGCTCAGACCCACTCGTAAGGCATGGGCTATAGCACACGAAAATATGTGAATCACGTAAAATTCTAGTTTTTTGGTCGTAAAAAGCAAAACAACGAGGAACGGTCATGGCAGGGTGGTGACTATGGTTCCTTAGGTCGTATTTGATAGTTCAGAAAAATTTTAGGCGATCGGGGTCCGGAGGGCCCAGACCCACTAGGAAGGCGTGAGCTATATATAGCACACGAATATATGGGAATCGGGCGGAATTCTAGTTTTTTGGCCATAAAACGCAAAACAACGAGGAACGGCCATGGCGGGGCGGTGACTATGGTTCCTTAGGTCGTATTTGATGGCCTAGAAAAATTTTAGGCAATCCGGTTTTGGGGGACACGGGCCCACTCGGAAGGCGTGGGCTAGAGCACACGAAAATATGGGAATCGGGAGGAATTCTAGTTTTTTGGTCGTAAAAAGCAAAACAATGAGGAACGGTCATGGCAGAGCGGTGACTATGGTTCCTTAGGACGTATTTGATGGCCCAAATAAATTTTAGGCGATCGGGGTCCGGGGGGCCCTGACCCACTCGGAAGGCGTGGGCTTAGCACACGAAAATATGGGAATCGGGTGGAATTCTCATTTTTTGGCCGTAAAACGCAAAACAACAAGGAACGGCCATGGTGGGGCGGTGACTATGGTTCCTTAGGTCGTATTTGATGGCCCAAATAAATTTTAGGTGATTGGGATCCGGGGGCCCGGACGCACTCGGAAGGCATGGGCTACAGCTCACTAAAATATGGCAATCGCACGAAATTCTAGTTTTTTGGACGTAAAAAGGAAAAGAATTGAGGAACGGTCATGGAGGGGCGGTGACTACTGTTCCTTAGGTCATAGTTGATGGCCCAAAAATATTTTAGGCGATCGAGGTCCGGGTGCCCGGACCCACTTGGAAGACGTTAGCTATATCTCACGAAAATATGGGAATCAGGCGAAATTCTAGTTTTTTGGCCGTAAAACGCAAAACAACGAGGAACGGCCATGACGGGGCAGTGACTATGGTTCCTTAGATCAAATTTGATAGCCTGAAAAAATGTTAGTTAATCGGGGTCCGGGGGCTCGGACCCACTCAAAAGGCATGGGCTATAGCACACAAAAATATGGGAATCAGGCAAAATTCTAGTTTTTTGGTCGTAAAAAGCAAAACAACGAGGAACGGTCATGGCAGGGCGGATACAATAGTTCCTTAGGTCGTATTTGATAGTCCAAAAATTTTTTAGGCAATCGGGGTCCGAAGGGCCCGGACCCACTAGGAAGGCGTGGACTATATATAACACACGAATATATGGGAATCGGGCGGAATTCTAGTTTTTTGGCCGTAAAACGCAAAACAACGAGGAACGGCCATGGCGGGGCGGTGACTATGGTTCCTTAGATCATATTTGATGGCCTATAAAAATGTTAGGCAATCCGGTTTCGGGGGACCCGGGCCCACTCGGAAGGCGTGGGCTAGAGCACACGAAAATATGGGAATCGGGAGGAATTCTAGTTTTTTAGTCGTAAAAAGCAAAACAATGAGGAACGGTCATGGTGGGGCCGTGACTATGATTCCTTAGGACGTATTTGATGGCCCAAATAAATTTTAGGCAATCGGGGTCCGGGGGGCCCTGACCCACTCGGAAGGCGTGGGCTTAGAACACGAAAATATGGGAATCAGGTGGAATTCTTATTTTTTGGCCGTAAAACGCAAAACAACGAGGAACGGCCATGGTGGGGCGGTGACTATGGTTCCTTAGGTCGTATTTGATGGCCCAAAATAATTTTAGGCGATCAGGGTCCGGGATCCCGTACCCACTCGGTAGGCGTTGGCTATGGCACACAAATATATGGGAATCGGGCGGAATTCTAGTTTTTGGCCGTAAAACGCAAAACAACGAGGAACGGCCATGGCGGGGCGGTGACTATGGTTCCTTAGGTCGTATTTGATAGACCAGACATATTTTAGGCGATCAGGGTCCGGGGGGCCCGGAACCCACTAGGAAGGTGTGGGTTATAGCACACGAATATATGGGAATCGGGCGGAATTCTAGTTTTTTGGCCGTAAAATGCAAAACAACGAGGAACGGCCATGGTGGGGCGGTGACTAGGGTTCCTTAGGTCGTATTTGATCCCTGGACCCACTCGGAAGGCATGGGCTATGGCACACGAATATATGGGAATCGGGCGGAATTCAAGTTTTTTGGCCGTAAAACGCAAAACAACAAGGAACGGCCACGGCGGGGCGGTGACTATGGTTCCTTAGGTCGTATTTGATAACCCGGAAATATTTAAGGCAATCGGGGTCTGGGAGGCCCGGAACCCATTAGGAAGGCGTGGGCTATAGCACACGAATATTTGGGAATCGGGCGGAATTCTAGTTTTTTGGCCGTAAAACGCAAAACAACGAGGAATGGCCATGGCGGGGTGGAGACTATGGTTCCTTAGGTTGTCTTTGATAACCCGGAAATATTTTAGGCGATCGGGGTCCGGGAGGCCCGTAACCTACTAGGAAGGCGTGGGCTATAGCACATGAATATATGGGAATCGAGCGGAATTCTAGTTTTTTGGCCGTAAAACACAAAACAACGAGGAATGGCCATGGCGGGGCGGTGACTATGGTTCCTTAGGTTGTATTTGATAACCCGGAAATATTTTAGGCGATCGGGGTCCGGGAGGCCCGGAACCCACTAGGAAGGCGTGGGCTATAGCACACGAATATATGGGAATCGGGCGGAATTCTAGTTTTTTGACCGTAAAACGCAAAATAACGAGGAACGGCCATGGCGGGGAGGTGACTATGGTTCCTTAGGTCGTATTTGATGGCCCAGAATAATTTTAGGCGATCGGGGTCCGGGGTCGCGGACCCACTCGGAAGGCGTGGGCTATAGCACACGAAAATATGGGAATCGGGCGGAATTCTAGTTTTTTGACCGTAAAACGCAAAACAACGAGGAACGGCCATGACAGGGAGGTGACTATGGTTCCTTAGGTCGTATTTGATGGCCCCGAATAATTTTAGGCGATCGGGGTCCGGGGGCCTCGGACCCTCTCGGAAGGCATGGGCTATAGCCCAAGACTTCCGAGTGGGTCCGCGCCCCTGGACCCCGAACGCCTAAAATTTTTTTGGGCTATCAAATACGACCTAAGGAACTATAGTCACCTCCCCGTCATGGCCGTTCCTCGTTGTTTTGCATTTTATGGCCAAAAAACTAGAATTCTCCCGATTCCCATATATTCGTGTGTTGTAGCCCACGCCTTCCGAGTGGGTCCCGGTCCCCCGGACCCCGATCGCCTAAAAATTTTCCGAGCCATCAAATACAACCTAAGGAACCATATTCACCGCCCTGTCATGGCCGTTCCTCGTTGTTTTGCGTTTTATGACCAAAATACTAGAATTTCGCCCGATTCCCATATTTTCATGTTCTATAGCCCACGCCTTCAGAGTGGGTCCGCACTCTCAGACCCCGATCGCCTAAAATATTTTCGGGCCATCCAATATGACCTAAGGAACCATAGTCACCGCCACGCCATGACCGTTCCTCATTTTTTTTATTTTTTACGGTCAAAAAACTAGAATTTCGCGCGATTGCCATATTTTCGTGAGCTATAGCCCATGCCTTCCGAGTGGGTCCAGCCCACGATCGCCTAAAATTTATCTAGGCCATAAAATATGACCTAAGGAACCATAGTCACCCCCCTCCATGACCGTTCCTCGTTGTTTTGCTTTTTACGACCAAAAAACTAGAATTGCGCCCGATTCCCATATTTTCGTGTGCTCTAGCCCACGCCTTCCGAGTGGGCCCGGGTCCCCCGAAACCGGATTGCCTAAAATTTTTCCAAGCCATCAAATACGACCTAAGGAACCATAGTCACCGCCCCTCCATGGCCGTTCCTCGTTGTTTTGCATGTTACGGCCAAAAAACTAGAATTCGCCCGATTCCCATATATTTGTGTGTTGTAGCCCATGCCTGCCGAGTGGGTCCCGGCCCACCGGACCCCGATCGCCGAAAATTTTTTTGGGCTATCAAATACGACCTAAGTAACCATAGTGACCACCCCTCCATGGCCGTTCCTCGTTTTTTTTCATTTTACGGCCAACAAACTAGAATTCTCCCGATTTTCATATATTCGTGTGTTGTAGCCCACGCCTTCCGAGTGGGTCCCGTCTCCCCGGACCCCAATCGCCTAAAATTTTTCCGGGCTATCAAATACGACCTAAGGAACAATAGCCACCTCCCCGCCATGAACGTTCCTCGTAGTTTTGCTTTATACGGCCTATAAACTAGAATTTCGCCCAATTGCCAAATTTTCGTGTTAGCCCACGCCTTCCAAGTGTGTCCGGGTCCCCCGGACCCCGATCGCCTAAAATTTTTACAAGCCATCAAATATAACCTAAGGAACCATATTCACCACCCTGCCATGGCCGTTCCTCTTTGTTTTTGTGTTTTACGACCAAAAGACTAGAACTTCGCCCGATTCTCATATTTTCGTGTGCTATAGCCCATGCCTTCTGAGTGGGTCCGGGCCCCCCAGACCCCAATCAGCTAAAAAATTTTTGGGCTATCAAATATGACCTAAGGAACAACAGCCACCATCCCGCCATGACCGTTCCTCGTTGTTTTGCTTTATACGGCCTAAACACTAGAATTTTGCCCAATTGCCAAATTTTCATGTTAGCCCACACCTTCCAAGTGTGTCCGGGCCCCCGGACCCCGATCGCCTAAAATATTTCTGAGCCATCAAATACAACTTAAGGAACCATAGTCACCACCCTGCCATGGCCATTCCTTGTTGTTTTGCTTTTTACGACCAAAAAATTAGAATTTTGCCCGATTCCCATATTTTCATGTGCTATAGCCCACGCCTTCCGAGTGGGTCCGCGCCCCCGGACCCCGATCGCCTAAAATTATTCCGGACAATCAAATACGACCTAAGGAACCGTAGTCACCACCTCTCCATGTCCGTTCCTCGTTGTTTTGCGTTTTATGGCCAATAAACTAGAATTCCGCCCGATTCCCATATATTCGTGTGCTATAGCCCACGCCTTCCGAGTGGATCCGGGCCCCCTGGGCCCGGATCGCCTAAAGTTTTTATGAGCCATCAAATACGACCTAAGGAACCATAGTCACTACCCTGCCATGGCCGTTCCTCTTTGTTTTGCGTTTTACGACAAAAAAACTAGAATTCCTCCTAATTCCCATATATTCGTGTGTTATAGCCCACACCTTCCGAGTGTATCTGAGCCCCCGGACCCCTATCGCCAAAAAAGTTTCCGAGCCATGAAATACGACCTAAGGAACCATAGTCACTGCACCACCATGGCTGTTATCGTTGTTTAGCATTTTACGACCAAAAAACTAGATTTCTGACCGATTCCCATATTTTCGTGTGCTCTACCCTACGAATTCTAAGTGGGTCCGGGCCCCCCGGACCTTGATCGCCTTAAATTTTTCCGGGCTATCAAATACGACACAAGGAACCATAGTCACCACCCCGCCATGAACATTCCTCGTTGTTTTGCTTTATACGGCCAAAAAACGAAAATTTCCCCCGATTGCCACATTTTCGTGTGCTATAGCCCACGCCTTCCAAGTGGGTCCGGGCCCCCGGACCTCGATCGGCTAAAAATTTTTTGGGCTATCAAATACGACCTAAGGAACCATAGTCACCGCCTGGCCATGACCGTTCCACGTTTTTTTGCTTTTAATGGCCAAAAAACTAGAATTTCACGCGATCACCATATTTTCGTGAGCGCCCTTGTCTTCCGTGTGGGTCCGGCCCCCCAAATCCCGATCGCTTAAAATTTATCTTGGCTATCAAATACAACCTAATGAACCATAGTCACCGCCCCGCCATGACCGTTCCTCATTGTTTTGCTTCTTACGACCATAAAACTAGAATTCCGCACGATTCCCATATTTTCGTGTGCTCTAGCCCACGCCTTCCAAGTGGGCCCGGGTCCCCCAAAATCGGACTGCCTAAATTTTTTCCAGGCCATCAAATACGACCTAAGGAACCATAGTCACCGCCCCGCCATGGCCGTTCCTCATTGTTTTACATTTTTCGGCCAAAAAACAAGAATTCCACCCGATTCCGATATATTCTTGTGCTATAGCCCATGCCTTCCGAGTGGGTCCGGGCCCCCAGACACCGATCGCCTAAAAGTTTTTTTCGGGCTATCCAATATGACATAAGGAACCATAGTCACTGCCCATCTATGATCGTTCCTCATTGTTTTGATTTTAATGACCAAAACACTAGAATTCCGCCCGATTCCCATATTTTCTTGTGCTCTAGCCCACGCCTTCCAAGTGTGTCCGGGCCCCCGGACCCCGGTCGCCTAAAATTTTTCCGAGCCATCAAATACAACCTAAGGAACCATAGTCACCACCTTGCCATGGCCGTTCCTCGTTGTTTTGCGTTTTACGACCAAAAAACTAGAATTTTGCCCGATTACCATATTTTCGTGTGCTATAGCCCACAGCTTCCGAGTGGGTCCGCGCCCCCGGACCCCGATCACCTAAAGTTATTCCGGACAATCAAATAGGACCTAAGGAACTGTAGTCACCACCTCGCCATGTCCGTTCCTCGTTGTTTTGCGTTGTATGGCCAATAAACCAGAATTTCGCCCGATTCCCATATATTCGTGTGCTATAGCCCACGCCTTCCGAGTGGATCCGGGCCCCCTGGGCCCTGATCGCCTAAAGTTTTTACGAGCCATCAAATACGACTTAAGAAACCATAGTCACTGCCCTGCCATGGCCGTTCCTCTTTGTTTTGCGTTTTACGAAAAAAAAACTAGAATTCCTCCCGATTCCCATATATTCGTGTGTTATAGCCCGCGCCTTCCGAGTGTATCTGAGCCCCCGGACCCCTATCACCAAAAAGGTTTCCGAGCCTTGAAATACGACCTAAGGAACCATAGTCACTACACTGCCATGGCTGTTATCGTTGTTTAGCGTTTTACGACCAAAACACTAGATTTCTGACCGATTCCCATATTTTCGTGTGCTCTGCCTTACGCCTTCTAAGTGGGACCGGGCCCCCCGGACCCTGATCACCTTAAATTTTTCCGGGCTATCAAATACGACACAAGGAACCATAGCCACCGCCCCGCCATGAACATTCCTCGTTGTTTTGCTTTATACGGCCAAAAAACGAGAATTTTGACCGATTGCCACATTTTCGTGTGCTATAGCCCACGCCTTCCAAGTGGGTCCGGGCCCCCGGACCTCGATCGGCTAAAATTTTTTCGGGCTATCAAATACGACCTAAGGAACCATAGTCACCGCCTGGCCATGACCGTTCCACATTTTTTTGCTTTTAATGGCCAAAAAACTAGAATTTCACGCGATCACCATATTTTCGTGAGCGCCCTTGTCTTCCGTGTGGGTCCGGCCCCCCGGATCCCGATCGCTTAAAATTTATCTTGGCCATCAAATACGACATAAGGAACCATAGTCACCGCCCCGCCATGATCGTTCCTCGTTATTTTGCTTCTTACGACCATTAAACTAGAATTCCGCACGATTCCCATATTTTCGTGTGCTCTAGCCCACGCCTTCCGAGTGGGCCCGGGTCCCCCAAAATCGGATTGCCTAAATTTTTTCCAGGCCATCAAATACGACCTAAGGAACCATAGTCACCGCCCCGCCATGGCCGTTCCTTATTGTTTTACATTTTTCGGTCAAAAAACAAGAATTCCACCCGATTCCGATATATTCGTGTGCTATAGCCCATGCCTTCCGAGTGGGTCCGGGCCCCCGGACACAGATCGCCTAAAAGTTTTTTTCGGGCTATCCAATATGACATAAGGAACCATAGTCACCGCCCAGCCATGATCGTTCCTCATTGTTTTGATTTTTATGACCAAAACTCTAGAATTCCGCCCGATTCCCATATTTTCTTGTGCTCTAGCCCACGCCTTCCAAGTGTGTCCGGGCCCCCGGACCCCGGTCGCCTAAAATTTTTCCGAGCCATCAAATACAACCTAAGGAACCATAGTCACCACCTTGCCATGGCCGTTCCTCGTTGTTTTGCGTTTTACGACCAAAAAACTAGAATTTTGCCCGATTCCCATATTTTCGTGTGCTATAGCCCACGCGTTCCGAGTGGGTCCGGGCCCCCGGACCCCGATCGCCTAAAATTTTTTCGGGCGATCAAATACAACCTAAGGAACCATAGTCCCCGCCTGGCCATGACCGTTCCACGTTCTTTTGCTTTTAATGGCCAAAAAACTAGAATTTCACGCGATCACCATATTTTCGTGAGCGCCCTTGTCTTCCATGTGGGTCCGGCCCCCCGGATCCCGATCGCCTAAAATTTATCTTGGCCATCAAATATGACCTAAGGAACCATATTCACTGCCCCGCCATGACCGTTCCTCGTTGTTTTGCTTCTTACGACCATAAAACTAGAATTCCGCACGATTCCCATATTTTCGTGTGCTCTAACCCACGCCTTCCGAGTGGGCCCGGGTCCCCCAAAACCGGATTGCCTAAATTTTTTCCAAGCCATCAAATACGACCTAAGGAACCATAGTCACTGCCCCGCCATGGTCGTTCCTCATTGTTTTACATTTTTCGGCCAAAAAACAAGAATTCCACCCGATTCCGATATATTCGTGTGCTATAGCCCATGCCTTCCGAGTGGGTCCGGGCCCCTGGACACCGATCGCCTAAAGGTTTTTTAGGGCTATCCAATATGACCTAAGGAACCATAGTCACCGCCCAGCCATGATCGTTCCTCATTGTTTTCATTTTTATGACCAAAAAACTAGAATTCCGCCCGATTCCCATATTTTCGTGTGCTCTAGCCCACGCCTTCCGAGTGGGCCCGAGTCCCCTAAAACCGGATTGCCTAGAATTTTTCCAAGCCATCAAATACGACCTATGGAACCATAGTCACCGCCCCGCCATGGCCATTCCTCATTGTTTTGCGTTTTACAGCCAAACAACTAGAATTCCGCCCGATTCCGATCTATTCGTGTGCTATAGCCCATGCCTTCCGAGTGGGTCCCGGCCCCTGGACCCCGATCGCCTAAAGTTTTTATAGGCCATCAAATATGACCTAAGGAACCATAGCCACCACCCCTCCATGACCGTTCCTCGTTGTTTTGCTTTATACGGCAAAAAAACTAGAATTTCACCCGATTGCCATATTTTCGTGTGCTATAGCCCACGCCTTCCAAGTGGGTCCAGGCCCCCGGACTCCGATCGCCTAAAAGTTTTTCGGGCCATATAATACAACCTAAGGAACCATAGTCACTATCCCACCATGACCGTTCCTCGTTTTTGTGCTTTTTACGGCCAAAAGACTAGAATATCGCGCGATTGCCATATTTTCGTTAGCTATAGCCCATGCCTTCCAAGTGGGTCCAGGCCCCCGTACCCCGATGGCCTAAAAGTTTTCCGAGCTATCAAATACAACCTAAGGAACCATAGTCACTGCCCTGCCATGGCCGTTTCTCATTGTTTTGCCTTTTACGACCAAAAAACTAGAATTTCGCATGATTCCCTTATTTTCGTGTGCTATAGCCCACGCATTCCGAATGGGTCCGGGGCCCCCGGACCCCGATCGCCTAAAATTATTCTAGGCCATCAAATATGACCTAAGCAACCATAGGCAATACCCCGCCATGGCCGTTCCTTGTTGTTTTGCATTTTATGGACAAAAAACTAGAATTTCGCTTGATTCCCATATTGTCGTGTGTTATAGGCCACTCCTTCCGAGTGGGTCCGGGCCCCCCGGACCCCGATTGGCTAAAACTTTTTCAGGCCATCAAATACGACCTAAGGAACCATAGTCACCGCCCCGCCATGACCGTTCCTCGTTGTTTTGCTTCTTACGACAAAAAAACTAGAATTCCGCCCGATTCCCATATTTTCGTGTTCTCTAGCCCACGCCTTCCGAGTGGACTCGGGACCCCTGAAACCGGATTGCCTAAATTTTTTCTAGGGCATCAAATATGACCTTAGGAACCATAGTCACCACCCCACCATGGCCGTTCCTCGTTGTTTAACATTTTTCGGCCAAAAAACAAGAATTTCGCTCGATTCCGATATATTCGTGTGCTATAGCCCACGCCTTCCGAGTGGGTCCGGGCCCCCATACGCCGATTGCCTAAAGGTTTTTCTGGGCTATCAAATATGACCCAAGGAACCATAGTCACCGCCCCACCATGATCGTTCCTCGTTGTTTTGCTTTTTATGACCAAAAAACAAGAATTCCGCACGATTCCCATATTTTTGTGTGCTCTAGCCCACGCCTTCCGAGTGGACCCGGGTCCCCCAAAATCGGATTGCCTAAATATTTTCCAGGCAATCAAATACGACCTAAGGAACCATAGTCACCACCTCGCCATGGCCTTTCCTCATTGTTTTGCGTTTTACGGCCAAAAAACTAGAATTCCGCCCTATTCCAATATATTTGTGTGCTATAGCCCATGCCTTCCGAGTGGGTCCCGGCCCCCGGACCCCGATCGCCAAAAAATTTTCTGGGACATCAAATACGACCTAAGGAACAATAGCCACCGCCCCGCCATGACCGTTCCTTGTTGTTTTGCTTTATACGGCCAAAAAATTAGAATTTCGCCCGATTGCCATATTTTTGTGTGCTAGCCCACGCCTTCCAAGTAGGTCCAGGCCCCCGGACCCCGATCGCCTAAAAGTTTTTTGGGCCATTAAATACGACCTAAGGAACCATAGTCACTATCCTGCCATGACCGTTCCTCGTTTTAGTGCTTTTTACGGCCAAAAAACTAGAATATCGCGTGATTGCCATATTTTCGTTAGCTATAGCCCATGCCTTCCAAGTGGGTCCGGGCCCCCGTACTCCGATCGCCTAAAATTTTTTCGAGCCACCAAATACAACCTAAGGAACCATAGTCACCACCTTGCCATGGCTGTTTCTCGTTGTTTTGCGTTTTACAACCAAAAAACTACAATTTCGCGTGATTCTCATATTTTTGTGTGCTATAGCCCACGCCTTCCGAATGGGTCCGGGCCCCCGGACCCCGATCGCCTAAAATTATTCCGGGCCATCAAATACAACCTAAGCAACCATAGTCACTACCCCGTCATGGCCGTTCCTCGTTGTTTTGCGTTTTACGAACAAAAAACTAGAATTTCGCCTGATTTCCATATTGTTGTGTGTTATAGGCCACTCCTTCCGAGTGGGTCCGGGCCCCCCGGACCCCGATTGGCTAAAACTTTTTCGGGCCATCAAATACGACCTAAGGAACCATAGTCACCGCCCTGCCATGACTGTTCCTCGTTGTTTTGCTTCTTACGACCAAAAAACTAGAATTCCGCCCGATTCCCATATTTTCGTGTTCTCTAGCCCACGCCTTCCGAGTGGGCTCGGGTCCCCCGAAACCGGATTGCCTAAATTTTTTCTAGGGCATCTAATATGACCTTAGGAACCATAGTCACCACCCCACCATAGCCGTTCCTCGTTGTTTTACATTTTTCGGCCAAAAAACAAGAATTTCGCTCGATTCCGATATATTCGTGTGCAATAGCCCATGCCTTCCGAGTGGGTCCGTGCCCCCATATGCCGATTGCCTAAAAGTTTTTCCGGGCTATCAAAAATGACCCAAGGAACCATAGTCACCACCCCGCCATGATCATTCCTCGTTGTTTTGCTTTTTATGACCAAAAAACTAGAATTCCGCACGATTCCCATATTTTTGTGTGCTCTAGCCCACGCCTTCCGAGTGGGCCCGGGTCCCCCAAACCGGATTGCCTAAATATTTTCCAGGCGATCAAATACGACCTAAGGAACCATAGTCACCGCCTCGCCATGGCCTTTCCTCATTGTTTTTCTTTATACGGCCAAAAAACTAGAATTTCGCCCGATTACCATATTTTCGTGTGCTATAGCCCACGCCTTCCAAGTGGGTCCAGGCCCCCGGACCCCGATCGCCTAAAAGTTTTTCGGGCCATTAAATACGACCTAAGGAACCATAGTCACTATCCTGCCATGACCGTTCCTCGTTTTAGTGCTTTTTACTGCCAAAAAACTAGAATATCGCGCGATTGCCATATTTTCATTAGCTATAGCCCATGCCTTCCAAGTGGGTCCGGGCCCCCATACCCCGATCGCCTAAAAGTTTTTCGAGCCATTAAATACAACCTAAGGAACTATAGTCACTATCCTGCCATGACCGTTCCTCGTTTTAGTGCTTTTTACGGCCAATAAACTAGAATATCGCGCGATTGCAATATTTTCGTTAGCTATAGCCCATGCCTTCCAAGTGGGTTCGGGCCCCCGTACCCCAATCGCCTAAAATTTTTCCGAGCCATCAAATACAACCTAAGGAACCATAGTCACCACCCTGCCATGGCCGTTTCTCGTTGTTTTGCATTTTACGACCAAAAAACTACAATTTTGCCTGATTCCCATATTTTCGTGTGCTATAGCCCACGCCTTCCGAATGGGTCCGGGCCACCGGACCCCGATCGCCTAAAATTATTCCGGGCCATCAAATACAACCTAAGCAACCATAGTCACTACCCCGTCATGGCCGTTCCTCGTTGTTTTGCGTTTTACGGACAAAAAATTAGAATTTTGCCTGATTTCCATATTGTCGTGTGTTATAGGCCACTCCTTCCGAGTGGGTCCGGGCCCCCCAGACCCCGATTGGCTAAAACTTTTTCGGGCCATCAAATACGACCTAAGGAACCATAGTCACCGCCCCGCCATGACCGTTCCTCGTTGTTTTGCTTCTTACGACCAAAAAACTAGAATTCAGCCCGATTCCCATATTTTCGTGTTCTCTAGCCCACGCCTTCTGAGTGGGCTCGGGTCCCCCGAAACCGGATTTCCTAAATTTTTTCCAGGCCATCAAATATAACCTTAGGAACCATAGTCACGGCCCCACCATGGCCGTTCCTCGTTGTTTTACATTTTTCGGCCAAAAAACAAGAATTTCGCTCGATTCCGATATATTCGTGTGCTATAGCCCACGCATTCCGAGTGGGTCCGGGCCCCCATACGCCGATTGCCTAAAAGTTTTTCCGGGCTATCAAATATGACCCAAGGAACCATAGTCACCGCCCCTCCATGATCGTTCCTCATTGTTTTGCTTTTTATGACCAAAAACCTAGAATTCCGCACGATTCCCATATTTTTGTGTGCTCTAGCCCACGCCTTCCGAGTGGTCCCAGGTACCCCGAAACGGGATTGCCTAAATATTTTCCAGGCAATCAAATACGACCTAAGAAACCATAGTCACCGCACCGTCATCGCCGTTCCTCATTGTTTTACATTTTTCGGCCAAAAAACAAGAATTCTACATGATTCTGATATATTCGTGTGCTATAGCCCACGCCTTCCGAGTGGGTCCAGGCCCCCAGACTCCGATCTCCTAAAAGTTTTTCCAGGCTATCAAATATGACCTAAGGAACAATAGTCACCGCCCCCCCCATGATCGTTCCTCATTATTTTCCTTTTTATGACCAAAAAATTAGAATTTCGCCCGATTCCCATATTTTCGTATGCTCTAGCCCATGCCTTCCGGGTGGGCCCGAGTCCCCCAAAACCGGATTGCCTAGAATTTTTTCAAGCCATCAAATACGAGCTAAGGAACCATATTGACCGCCTCACCATGGCCTTACCTCATTGTTTTGCGTTTTACGGCCAAAAAACTAGAATTCTGCCCGATTCCAATATATTCATGTGCTATAGCCCATGCCTTCCGAGTGGGTCCCGGCCCCCGGACCCCGATCGCCTAAAATTTTTCTAGGACATCAAATACGACCTAAGGAACCATAGTCACTATCCCGCCATGACCGTTTCTCGTTTTAGTGCTTTTTATGGCCAAAAAACTAGAATATCGCGCGATTGCCATATTTTCGTTAGCTATAGCCCATGCCTTCCAAGTGGGTCCGGGCCCCCGTACCCCGATCGCCTAAAAATTTTCTGAGCTATCAAATACAACCTAAGGAACCATAGTCACCACCCTGCCATGGCCGTTTCTCGTTGTTTTGCATTTTACGACCAAAAAACTACAATTTCGCCTGATTCCCATATTTTCGTGTGCTATAGCCCACGCCTTCCGAATGGGTCCGGGCCCCCGGACCCCGATCGCCTAAAATTATTCAGGGCCATCAAATACAACCTAAGCAACCATAGTCACTACCCCGCCATGGCCGTTCCTCGTTGTTTTGCGTATTACGGACAAAAAACTAGAATTTTGCCTGATTTCCATATTGTCGTGTGTTATAGGCCACTCCTTCCGAGTGGGTCCGGCCCCCCCGGACCCCGATTGGCTAAAACTTTTTCGGGCCATCAAATACGACCTAAGGAACCATAGTCACCGCCCCGCTATGACCGTTCCTCATTGTTTTGCTTCTTACGACCAAAAAACTTGAATTCCGCCCGATTCCCATATTTTTGTGTTCTCTAGCCCACGCCTTCCGAGTGGGCTCGGGTCCCCCAAAACCGGATTGCCTAAATTTTTTCCAGACCATCAAATATGACCTTAGGAACCATAGTCACCACCCCACCATGTCCATTCCTCGTAGTTTTACATTTTTCGGCCAAAAAATAAGAATTTCGCTCGATTCCGATATATTCGTGTGCTATAGCCCACGCCTTCCGAGTGGGTCCGGGCCCCCATACGCCGATTGCCTAAAAGTTTTTTCGGGCTATCAAATATGACCAAGGAACCATAGTCACCGCCCCGCCATGACCGTTCCTCATTGTTTTGCTTTTTATGACCAAAAAACTAGAATTCCGCATGATTCCCATATTTTCGTGTGCTCTTGCCCATGCCTTCCGAGTGGGCCCAGGTCCCCCGAAACCGGATTGCCTAAATATTTTCTAGGCGATCAAATACGACCTAAGGAACCATAGTCAGCACCCCGCCATGGCCATTCCTCATTGTTTTACATTTTTCGGCCAAAAAACAAGAATTCTACCTGATTCAGATATATTCGTGTGCTATAGCCCATGCCTTCCGAGTGGGTCCAGGCCCCCGGACACCGATCTCCTAAAAGTTTTTCCGGGCTATCAAATATGACCTAAGGAACCATAGTCACTGCCCCGCCATGATCGTTCCTCATTGTTTTCCATTTTATGACCAAAAAACTACCATATTTTCGTGTGCTCTAGCCCACGCCTTCTGAGTGCGCCCGAGTCCCCCAAAATCGGATTGCCTAGAATTTTTCCATGCCATCAAATACGAGCTAAGGAACCATAGTCACCGCCTCGCCATGGCCTTTCCTCATTGTTTTGCGTTTTACGGCCAAAAACTAGAATTTCGCCCGATTCCAATATATTCGTGTGCTATAGCCCACGCCTTCTGAGTGCGTCCCGGTCCCCGGCCCCCGATCGCCTAAAATTTTTCTGGGATATCAAATACGACCTAAGGAACCATAGCCATGCCCCGCCATGACCGTTCCTTGTTGTTTTGCTTTATACGGCCAAAAAACTAGAATTTCGCTCGATTGCCATATTTTCGTGTGCTATAGCCCACGCCTTCCAAGTGGGTCCAGGCCCCCGTACCCCGATCGCCTAAAATTTTTCCGAGCCATAAAATACAACCTAAGGAACCATAGTCACCACCCTTCCATGGCCGTTTCTCGTTGTTTTGGAGTTTTACGACCAAAAAACTACAATTTCGCCTGATTCCCATATTTTCGTGTGCTATGCCCACGCCTTCCGAATGGGTCAGGGCCCCCGGACCCCGATCGCCTAAAATTATTCTGGGCCATCAAATACAACCTAAGCAACCATAGTCACTACCCCGCCATTGCCGTTCCTCGTTGTTTTGCGTTTTACGGACAAAAAACTAGAATTTCGCCTGATTTCCATATTGTCATGTGTTATAGGCCACTCCTTCTGAGTGGGTCCGGGACCCCCGGACCCCGATCGGCTAAAAAGTTTTCGAGCCATCAAATACGACCTAAGGAACTATAGTCACCGCCCCGTCATGACCGTTCCTCGTTGTTTTGCTTCTTACGACCAAAAAACTAGAATTCCGTCCGATTCCCATATATTCGTGTGCTCTAGCCCATGCATTCCGAGTGGGCTCGGGTCCCCCGAAATCGGATTGCCTAAATTTTTTTCAGGCCATCAAATACGACCTTAGGAACCATAATCACCGCCCCACCATATCCGTTCCTCATTGTTTTACATTTTTCGGCCAAAAAACAAGAATTCCGCTCGATTCCGATATATTCGTGTGCTATAGCCCACGCCTTCCGAGTGGGTCCGGGCCCCCATACCCCGATTGCCTAAAAGTTTTTCCGAGCTATCAAATATGACCTAAGGAACCATAGTCACTGCCCCGTCATGATCGTTCCTCGTTGTTTTGCTTTTTATGACCAAAAAACTAGAATTTCGCCTGATTCCCATATTTTCGTGTGCAATAGCCCACGCCTTCCAATTGGATCGAGGCCCCCGAATCCCGATCGCCTAAAATTATTCCGCGCCATCAAATACAACCTAAGGAACCATAGTCACTACCCCGCCATGGACGTTCCTTATTGTTTTGCATTTTACTTATAAAAAACTAGAATTTTGCCTGATTCCTATATTTTCGTGTGCTATAGCCCACACCTTCCGATTGGGCCCAGGACCCCAGATCCCGATCGCCTAAAATTATTCCGGGCCATCAAATATGACCTAAGGAACCATATTCACTGCCCCAGCATGACCGTTCCTCGTTGTTTTGCTTTTTACGATCAAAAAACTAGAATTCCGCCCGATTCCCATATTTTCGTATGCTAGCCCACACCTTCCGAGTGGGCCCGGGTCCCCCGAAACCAGATTGCCTAAAATTTTTCCAGGTCATTAAATACGACCTAAGGAACCATAGTCACCGCCCCTCCATGGCCGTTCCTCGTTGTTTTGCGTTTTACGACCAAAAACCTAGAATTCCGCCCGATTCCCATATATTCGTCTACTATAGCCCACGCCTTCTGAGTATGTTCAGGCCCCCCAGACCTCGATCACCTAAAAGTTTTCCGGGCTATCATATACGACCTAAGGAACCATAGCCACACCCCGCCATGACCGTTCCTCGTTGTTTTTCTTTATATGGCCAAAAAACTAGAATTTCGCCCAATTGTCATATTTTCGTGTGCTATATATCCCACGCCTTCCAAGTGGGTCCGTTCCCCCGGATCCCGATCGCCTAAATTTTTTTTGGGCCATCAAATACGACCTAAGGAACCATAGTCACCGCCCTGCCATGACCGTTCCTCGTTTTTTGCTTTTTACGGCCAAAAAACTAGAATTTCGCGCGATTACCATATTTTCGTGAGCTATAGCCCATGCCTTCCTAGTGGGTCCGGGCCCCTGGACCCTGATCGCCTAAAATTTTTACGAGCCATCAAATACAACCTAAGGAACCATAGTTACCCTCCTGGCATGGCCGTTCCTTGTTGTTTTGCGTTTTACGACAAAAAAATAGAATTTCGCCCGATTCTCATATTTTCGTGTGCTATTTCCGAGTGGGTCCGGGCCCCCGGACCCCGATCAACTAAATTTATTTTGGGCCGTCAAATATGACTTAAGGA
This sequence comes from Nicotiana tomentosiformis, assembly GCF_000390325.3. NCBI lineage: Eukaryota > Viridiplantae > Streptophyta > Magnoliopsida > Solanales > Solanaceae > Nicotiana > Nicotiana tomentosiformis. Next base: position 62,326 of record NW_027174598.1, read on the forward strand.
ACCATAGTCACTGCCCCTCCATGGTCATTCCCCATTGTTTTGTGTTTTACAGACAAAAAACTAGAATTTCGCCCGATTCCCATATTTTCGTGTGCTATAGCCCACTCCTTCGGAGTGGGTCCGGGCCCCCCGGACCACGATCGTCTAAAATTTTTCCAGGCCATCAAATATGACTTAAGGAACCATAGTCACTTGTCCACCATGGACGTTCCTCGTTGTTTTGCGTTTTACGACAAAAAAACTAGAATTCCGCCAGATTCCCATATATTCGTGTGATAGCCCACGCCTTCGGAGTGGGTTCGGCCCCCCTGGACCCCGATCGCCTAAAATTTTTACGGGCTATCAAATACGACCTAAGGAACCATACCCACCACCCCGCCATAACCGTTCCTCGTTGTTTTGCTTTATACGGCAAAAAAACTAGAATTTCACCCGATTGCCATATTTTCGTGTGCTATAGCCCACGACTTCCAAGTGGGTCCAGGCCCCCGGACCCCGATCGCCTAAAAAATTTTCAGGCCATCAAATACGACCTAAGGAACCATAGTCACTGCCCCGCTATGACCGTTCCTCATTTTTTTGCTTTTTACGCCCAAAAAACAAGAATTTCGCGCGATTGCCACATTTTCGTGTGCCTTCCAAGTGGGTCCGGGCCCCCGGACCCCGATCGCCTAAAACTTTTCCGAGCCATCAAATACAACCTAAGGAACCATAGTCACCGCCCTGCCATAGCCGTTTCTCGTTGTTTTGCGTTTTACGGCCAAAACTTTAGAATTTCACGCGATTACCTTATTTTCGTGAGTAGCCCATGCCTTCCGGGTAGGTCCGGACCCCGATTCCCATATATCGTGTGTTATAGCCCACGCCTTTCGAGTGGGTCCGGGCCCCCTGACCCCGATCACCTAAAAATTTTCCAGGCTATCAAATATGACCTATGGAACTATAGCCATCGCCTCACCATGACGGTTCCTCGTTGATTTGCTTTATACGGCCAAAAAACTAGAATTTCGCTCGATTGCCATATTTTCGTGTGCTATAACCCATGCCTTCCAAGTGGGTCCGGGCCCCCGGACCCCGATAGCCTAAAATTCATCCTGGCTATCAAATACGACCGCCCCGCCATGACCGACCTATAACCACCGCCCCGCCATGACCGTTCCTCGTTTCCTTGCTATTTACGGTCAAAAAACTAGAATTTCGACTGATTGCCATATTTTCGTGTGCTATAGCCCACGCCTTCCGAATGGGTCGGGGGCCGCCGGACCCTGATCGCCTTAAAATTTTTCGGGCCATCAAATACGACCTAAGGATACATAGTCACCACCCCGCCATGACCGTTCATCGTTTTTTTGTTTTTTACAGTAAAAAAACTAGAATTTCTCCTGATTTCCATATTATCGTGTGCTATAGCCCACGCCTTCCGAATGGGTCTGGGCCCTCCTGACCCTGATTGCCTAAAAAAATTTTCGGGCCATCACATGCGACCTAAGGAACCATAGTCACCACCACGCCATGACCGTTCCTCGTTTTTTTGCATTTTACGGCCAAAAATCTAGAATTCCGCCCGATTCCCATATTTTCGTGTGCTCTATCCCACGCCTTCCGAGTGGGCCCGGGTCCCCCGAAACAGGATTGTCTAAAATTTTTCCATGCCATTAAATACGTCCTAAGGAACCATAGTCACCGCCCCGCCATGGCCATTCCTCATTGATTTGCGTTTTACGGCCAAAAATCTAGAATTCTGCCTGATTCCAATATATTTGTGTGCTATAGCCCATGCCTTCCGAGTGGGTCCAGGCCCCCAGACCCCGATCGCCTAAAATTTTTTCGGGCTATCAAATATGACGTAAGGACCATAGCCACCGACCCGCTGTGACTGTTCCTCGTTTTTTTGCTTTATACGGCCAAATAACTAGGATTTCACCCGATTTCCATATTTTTGTGTTCTATTGCCCACGCTTTCCGAGTGGGTCCGGGCCACCCGGACCCCGATCGACTAAAATTTATTTGAGCTATCAAATAGGACCTAAGGAACCATTGTCATCGCCCTGCCATGACCGTTCCTCATTTTTTTGCATTTTACGGCCAAAAAGCTAGAATTCCGCATGATTCCCATATTTTCTTCTGCTCTATCCCACGCCTTCCAAGTGGGTTCGGTTCCCCCGATACAGGATTGCCTAAAATTTTTCCATGCCATCAAAGACGACCTAAGGAACCATAGTCACTGCCCCCGCTATGATCGTTCCTCATTTTTTTTGCTTTATACGGCCAAAAAACTAGAATTTTGCCCGATTTCTATATTTTCATGTTCTATTGCCCACGCTTTCCGAGTGGATCCGGGCCACCCAGACCCCGATCGACTAAAATTTATTTGGGCCATCAAATACGACCTAAGGAACCATTGTCATCGCCCTGGCATGACTGTTCCTCGATTTTCTGCATTTTATGGCCAAAATTCTAGAATTCCTCCCGATTCCCATATTTTCTTGTGCTCTATCCCACGCCTTCCGAGTGGGCCCGGATACCCCAAAACAGGATTGCCTAAAAATTTTCCATGCCATCAAATACGACCTAAGGAACCATAGTCACCACCCCCCATGGCCGTTCCTCATTGTTTTGCATTTTACAGCCAAAAAACTAGAATTCCGCCCGATTCCCATATTTTCGTGTGCCATAGCCCACGCTTTCCGAGTGGGTCTAGGCCCCCCGGACCCCGATCGCCTAAAAAATTTTCGGGCTATCAAGTAAGACCTAAGGACCATAGCCACTGCCCCGCTATGACCGTTCCTTGTGTTTTTGCTTTATACGGCCAAAAAACTAGAATTTTGCCCGATTTCCATATTTTCGTGTTCTATTGCCCATGCATTCCGAGTGGGTCTGGGCCCCCCGGAACCCGATCGACTAAAATTTATTTGGGCCATCAAGTATGACCTAAGGTACCATAGTCATCGCCCTGCCATGATTGTTCCTCGTTGTTTTGCTCTTTACGACCAAAAAACTAGAATTTCACGCGATTGCCTTATTTTCGTGAGCTATAGCCCATGCCTTTCAAGTGGGTCCGATCCCCTGGACCCCGATCGCCTAAAATTTTTCTGGGCCATCAAATAAGACCTAAGGAACCATAGTCACCGCTTTGCCATGACCGTTCCTCATGTTTTTGCTTTTTACGGCCAAAAAACTAGAATTTCACGCGATTGCCTTATTTTTGTGAGCTATAGCCCATGCCTTCCGGGTAGGTCCGGACCCCGATCGTTTAAAATTTATCTAGGCCATCAAATTAGACCTAAGGAACCATAGTCACTGCCCCGCCATGGCTGTTCCTCGTTGTTTTACATTTTTCGGCCAAAAAACTAGAATTTCGCCTGATTCACATATATTCATGTGCTATAGCCCATGCCTTTCGAGTGGGTCCGGGCCCCCGACCCTGATCACTTAAAAAAATTTCGGGCTATCAAATATGACCTAAGGAACCATTGCCATCACCTCACCATGACCGTTCCTCATTGATTTGCTTTATACGACAAAAAAATTAGAATTTCGCTCGATTGCCATATTTTCGTGTGCTATAGCCCACGCTTTCAAAAGTGGGTCCGGGCCCCCGGACCCTGATCGGCTAAAATTCTTCCGGGCTATCAAATATGACCTAGGGAACTGTTTCCTTTCGTTTTACGGTAAAAAAATAGAATTTCGCCCGATTGCCATATTTTTGTGTGCAATATTCTACGCCTTCCGAATGGGTCGGGGGCACCCGGACCCTGATCGCCTAATATTTTTTCAGGCCATCAAATACGACATAAGGAACAATAGTCACCACCCCGACATGACCGTTCATCGTTTTTTTGCTTTTTACGGTAAAAACAACTATAATTTCTCTCGATTTCCATATTATCGTGTGCTATAGCCCACGCCTTCCGAATGGGTCCGGCTCCCCCTGACCCTGATCGCCTAAAATTTTTTCGGGCCATCACATATGACCTAAGGAACCATAGACCACCTCGCCATGACCGTTCCTCATTTTTTTGCATTTTACAGCCAAAAATCTTCAATTCCGCCCGATTCCCATATTTTCGTGTGCTCTATCCCACGCCTTCCGAGTGGGCTCGGGTCCCCCGAAACAAGATTGCCTAAAATTTTTCCAAGCAATCAAATACGACCTAAGGAACCATAGTCACCACCCCGCATGGCCGTTCCTCATTGTTTTGCGTTTTACTGCCAAAAAACTAGAATTCCGCCCGATTCCCATATTTTCGTGTGCTATAGCCCACGCCTTCCGAGTAGGTCCAGGCCCCCCTGACCCCGAGCGCCTAAAATTTTTCAGGGCTATCAAATATGACCTAAGGACCATAGCCACCGCCCCGCTATGACCGTTCCTCATTTTTTTGCTTTATGCGGCCAAAAAACTAGAATTTTCCCCGATTTCCATATTTTCATATTCTATTGCCCACTTTTCCGAGTGGGTCCGGGGCCCCCGGACCCCGATCGACTAAAATTTATTTCGGCCATCAAATACGACCTAAGGAACTATAGTCATCACCCCGCCATGACCGTTCCTCGTTGTTTTGCATTTTACGACCAAAAAACTAGAATTTCACCTGATTCCCGTATTTTCGTGTGCTAGAGCCCACGCCTTCTGAGTGGGCCCGGGTCCCCCATAACTGGATTGCCGAAAATTTTTCTAAGCCATAAAATACTACTTAAGGAACCATAGTCACCGCCCCGCGATGGACGTTCCTCGTTATTTTGCGTTTAACTACTAAAAACTAGAATTCCGCCCGATTCCAATATATTCGTGTGAGAGCCCACACCCTCTGAGTGGGTTCGGGTCCCCCAGACCCCGATCGCCTAACATTTTTACGGGCTAACAAATACGACCTAAGGAACCATAGCCACTTCCCCGCCATGACCGTTCCTCGTTGTTTTGCTTTATACAGCAAAAAAACTAGAATTTCACCCGATTGCCATATTTTCGTGGTCTATACGCCTTCCAAGTGGGTCCAGGCCCCCGGACCCCGATCGCCTAAAAACTTTTCCGGCCATCAAATGCGACCTAAGGAACCATAGTCACCACCCCGCCATGACCTTTTCTCTTTGTTTGATTTTTACGGCCAAAAAACTAGAATTTCGCGCGATTGCCATATTTTCGTGAGCTATAGCCCATACCTTTAAAGTGGGTCGGGGCTCCACGACCCCGATCGCCTAAAAATTTTCCGAGCTATCAAAAATAACCTAAGGAACCATAGTCACTGCCCTGTCATGACTGTTCCTCGTTGTTTTGCGTTTTACGACCAAAAAACTAAAATTTTTCCCAATTGCCACATTTTCGTGTGCTATTATCCCACGCCTTCCGAGTGGGTCCGGGCCCCTGTACCCCGATCGTATAAAATTTTTCTGGGCCATCAAATATGACCTAATGAACCATAGTGACCGCCCTGCAATGACCGTTCCTCATTTTTTGCTTTTTACGGCCAAAAAACTAGAATTTCACGCGATTGCCTTATTTTTGTGAGCATTAGCCCATGCCTTCTGGGTAGGTCCGGACCCCCCGGACCCCGATCGCCTAAAATTTATCTGGGCCATCAAATACGACCTAAGGAACCATAGTCACCGCCCCGCCATGGCCGTTCCTCATTGTTTTACATTTTTCGGCCAAAAAACTAGAATTCTGCCCGATTCTCATATTTTCGTGTGCTATAGCCCACGCCTTCCGAGTGGGTCCAGGCCCCCCTGACCCCGATCGCCTAAAATTTTTCAGGGCTGTCAAATATGACCTAAGGACCATAGCCACCGCCCCGCTATGACCGTTCCTCATTTTTTTGCTTTATGCTGCCAAAAAACTAGAATTTTGCCTGATTTCCATATTTTCGTATTCGATTGCCCACTCTTTCCGAGTGGGTCCGGGGCCCCCGGACCCCGATCGACTAAAATTTATTTCGGCCATCAAATACGACCTAAGGAACTATACTCATCGCCCCGCCATGACCATTCCTTGTTGTTTTGCATTTTACGACCAAAAAACTAGAATTCCGCCTGAGTCCCGTATTTTCGTGTGCTAGAGCCCACGCCTTCTGAGTGGGCCCAGGTCCCCCATAACTGGATTGCCGAAAATTTTTCTAAGCCATCAAATACGACTTAAGGAACCATAGTCACCACCCCGCGATGGACGTTCCTCGTTATTTTGCGTTTAACTACTAAAAACTAGAATTCCGCCCGATTCCAATATATTCATGTGATAGCCCACGCCCTCTGAGTGGGTTCGGGTCCCCCAGACCCCGATCGCCTAACATTTTTACGGGCTAACAAATACGACCTAAGGAACCATAGCCACTGCCCCGCCATGACCGTTCCTCGTTGTTTTGCTTTATACAGCAAAAAAACTAGAATTTCACCCGATTGCCATATTTTCGTGGTCTATACGCCTTCCAAGTGGGTCCAGGCCCCCGGACCCCGATCGCCTAAAAATTTTTCCGGCCATCAAATGCGACCTAAGGAACCATAGTCACCACCCCGCCATGACCGTTTCTCTTTTTTTGCTTTTTACGGCCAAAAAACTAGAATTTTGCGCGATTGCCATATTTTCGTGAGCTATAGCCCATACCTTTAAAGTGGGTCGGGGCTCCACGACCCCGATCGCCTAAAAATTTTCTGAGCTATCAAAAATAACCTAAGGAACCATAGTCACTGCCCTGCCATGACCGTTCCTCGTTGTTTTGCGTTTTACGACCAAAAAACTAAAATTTTCCCAATTGCCACATTTTCGTGTGCTATTATCCCACGCCTTCCGAGTGGGTCCGGGCCCCTGGATCCCGATCGTATAAAATTTTTCTGGGCCATCAAATATGACCTAATGAACCATAGTGACCGCCCTGCAATGACCGTTCCTCATTTTTTGCTTTTTACGGCCAAAAAACTAGAATTTCACGCGATTGCCTTATTTTTGTGAGCATTAGCCCATGCCTTCTGGGTAGGTCCGGACCCCCCGGACCCCGATCGCCTAAAATTTATCTGGGCCATCAAATACGACCTAAGGAACCATAGTCACCACCCTGCTTTGGCCGTTCCTCGTTGTTTTACCTTTTTCAGCCAAAAAACTAGAATTCTGCCCGATTCCCATATATTCGTGTGCTATAGCCCACTCCTTTCGATTGGGTTCGTGCCCCCCCGACCCGGATCACCTAAAAATTTTTTGGGCTATCAAATATGACCTTAGGAACCATAGACATCGCCTCACCATGACCGTTCCTCATTGATTTGCTTTATACGGCCAAAAAACTAGAATTTCGCTCGATTGCCATATTTTCGTGTGCTATAGCCCACGCCTTCCAAGTGGGTCCGGGCCCCCGAACCCTGATCGGCTAAAATTCTTTCGGGCTATCAAATACGACCTAAGGAACTATAGCCACCGCCCTGCCATGACCGTTGCTCGTTTCATTTCTTTTTACGGTCAAAAACTAGAATTTCACCCGATTGCCATATTTTCGTGTGCTATAGCCTATGCCTTCCGAATGGGTCGGGGGACCCCGGACCCTGATCGCCTAAAAATTTTTCAGGCCATCAAATACGACCTAAGGAACCATAGTCACCACCCCGCCATGACCGTTCCTTATTTTTTAGCTTTTTACGGTAAACAAAAACTAGGATTTCTCCCGATTTCCATATTAACGTGTGCTATAGCCCACGCCTTCCGAATGGGTCTGGGCCCCCTTGACCTTGATTGCCTAAAATTCTTTTTGGGCCATCACATACGACCTAAGGAACCATAGTCACCACCCCGCCATGACCGTTCCTCGTTTTTATGCATTTTACGGCCAAAAATATAGACTTCCGCCCGATTCCCATATTTTCGTGTGCTATATCTCACGCCTTCCGAGTGGGCCCGGGTCCCCCGAAAATGGATTACCTATAATTTTTCCATGCTATCAAATACAACCTAAGGAACCATAGTCACCGCCCCACCATGTCCGTTCCTCATTTATTTGCATTTTACGGCCAAAAAACTAGAATTCCGCCTGATTTCCATATTTTCTTGTGCTATAGCCCACGCCTTCAGAGTGGGTCCAGGCCCCCCGAACCCCGATCGCCTAAAAATTTTCCGGGCTATCAAATACGACCTAAGGACCATAGCCACCGCCCCGCTATGACCGTTCCACGTTTTTTGCTTTATACGGCCAAAAAACTAGAATTTTACCCGATTTCCATATTTTCGTGTTCTATAGCCCACGCTTTCCGAGTGGGTCCGGGCCCCCCGGATCTCGATCGACTAAAATTCTTCCGGGCTATCAAATACGACCTAAGGAACCATAGTCACCGCCCCGCCATGGCCCTGCCTCGTTGTTTTGCATTTTACAGCCAAAAAACTAGAATTTCTCCCGATTCCCATATTATCGTGTGCTATATAGCCCACACCTTCTGAATGTGTCTTGGGCCCCCGGACCCTGATCGCCTAAATTTTTTTCGGGCTATCAAATATGACCAAAGGAACCAAAGCCACTGCCCCGCCATGACCGTTCCTCGTTGTTTTGCTTTATACGGCCAAAAAACTTAAATTTCGCCCGATTGCCATATTTTTGTGTACCCACGCCTTCCAAGTGGGTCCAAGACCCCGGACCCCGATCGCCTAAATTTTTTCAAAGCCATCAAATACGACCTAAGGAACCATAGCCACCGCCCCGCCATGACCGTTCCTCGTTGTTTTACTTTTTACAACCAAAAAACTAGAATTCCGCCCGATTCACATATTTTCGTGTGCTCTAGCCCACGCCTTCCGAGTGGGCCCAGGTCCCCCAAAACCGGATTGCCTAAAATATTTCCAGGCCATCAAATACGACTTAAGGAACCATAGTCACCGCCCCTCCATGGACGTTCCTCGTTGTTTCGCGTTTTACGACCAAAAAACTAGAATTCCGCCCGATTCCCATATATTTGTGCGATAGCCCACGCTTTCTGAGTGGGTTCGGGCCCCCTGGACCCCGATCGCCAAAAAAAATTTCGGGCCATCAAATACGACCTAAGGAACCATAGTCACCGCCCCGCCATGGCTGTTCCTCGTTGTTTTGCGTTTCACGCCCAAAAAACTAGAATTTCGCCTGATTCCCATAATTTCGTGTGCTACTCCTTCCGAGTGGGTCCGGGCCCCCGGACCCTGATAGCCTAAAATTTTTCCTGGCCATCAAATACGACCTAAGGAACCATTGTCACCGCCCTGCCATGGCCGTTCCTCGTTGTTTTGCATTTTACGGCCAAAAAACTAGAATTCTGCCTGATTCCCATATATTCGTGTGTCACGCCTTCCGAGTGGGTCCAAGGCCATCGGTCCCTGATCGCCTAAAAAAATTTCGGGCCATCAAATACGACCTAACGAACCATTTTCACCTCCCCTACATGACCGTTCCTCGTTGTTTTGCTTTTTACGACCAAAAAACTAGAATTCCACCTGATTCCACTATTTTCGTGTCGCCTTCCGAGTGTGCCGCGCCTATTTGACCCAGATCGCCAAAACATTTTCTGGGCCATCAAATACGATCTAAGGAACTAGAGTCACCTCCCGCCATGACAGTTCCTTTTTTTGCATTTTACGGCCGAAAAACTAGAATTTTGCCCGATTCCCATATTTTCGTGTCCTATAGCACATGCCTTACGAGTGGACCCGGCCCCCCGGACCTCGAATGCCAAAAACTTTTTCTGGCCATCAAATACGACCAAAGGACCATAACCACCGCCCCGCTATGACCGTTCATCATTTTTTTGCTTTATACGGCCAAAAAACTAGAGTTTCGCCCGATTTCCATACTTTCGTAATCTATAGCCCACGCCTTCCGAGTGGTTCTGAGCCCCCAGACCCCGATCGCCTAAAATTATTTCGGGCCATCAAATATGACCTAAGGAACCATTGTCACCACCCTGCCATGGCCGTTCCTCGTTGTTTTGCATTTTACGGCCAAAAAATTAGAATTTCGCCCGATTCCCATATTTTCGTGTTCTATTGCCCACGCTTTCCGAGTGGGTCCAGCCCCACCGGACCCCGATCGCCTAAAATTTATTTGGGCCATCAAATACGATCTATGGAACCATAGTCACCGCCCCGCCATGACCGTTCATCGTTGTTTTGCTATTTTCAACCAAAAAACTAGAATTCCGCCTGATTCCCCTATTTTCGTGTGCTCTAGCCCACCCCTTCCGAATGGGCCCGGGTCCCCCAAAACCGGGTTGCCTAAAAATTTTCCAGGCCATCAAATACAACCTAAGGAACCATAGTCACTGCCCCGCCATGGCCGTTCCACGTTGTTTTACGTTTTACGGCCAAAAAACTAGAATTCTGCCCGATTCCCATATATTCGTGTGCTAGCCCACGCCTTCCGAGTGGGTCCGGGCCCCCCGGAACCTGATCGCCTAAAATTTTTCCAGGCTATCAAATACGACCGAAGGAACCATAGCCACTGCCCCGCCATGACCGTTCTTCATTGTTTTGCTTTATACGGCCAAAAAACAAGAATTTCGCCCGTTTGCCATATTTTCGTGTGATATTGCCCATGCCTTCCAAGTGGGTCCGGGCCACCGGACCCCGATAGCCTAAAATTTTCCAGGCCACCAAGTACGACCTAAGGAACCATAGTCACCGCACCACCATGGCCGTTCCTTGTTGTTTTACATTTTATGGCCAAAAAACTAAAATTTCTCCCGATTCCCATATCTACGTGTGCCTTAGCCCATGCCTTCCGAGTGGGTCTGGACCCCCGGACCCCGATCGTCTAAAATTATTCGAGGCCGTCAAATAAGACCTAAGGAACCATAGTCACCGCCCAGCCGTGGCCATTCCTCGTTGTCTTACATTTTACGTCCAAAAAAACTAGAATTTCGCCCGATTCCCCTATTTTCGTGTGCAATAAGTCCATGCCTTCCGAGTGGGTCCGGGCCCCCGGACCCCGATCACATAAAATTATTCGGGGCCATCAAATACGACCTAAGGAGCCATAGTCACCGCCCTGCCATGGCCGTTGCTCGTTGTTTTGCATTTTACGGCCAAAAAACTAGAATTTCGCCCGATTCCCATATTTTCGTGTGCAGCCCACGCTCCGAGTGAGTCCTGGCTCCCGGACCCCGATAGCCTAAAATTTTTTCGGGCCCTCATTTTCGACCTAAGGAGCCATAGTCACCGCCCCGCCATGACCGTTCCTCATTTGTTTTGCTATGTTAGTCCAAAAAACTAGAATTTCGCGCGATTGCCATATTTTCGTGTGTTATAGCCCATGCCTTCCGAGTGGGTCTGGGCCCCCCGTACCCCGATCGCCTAACATTTTTTCAGGCCATCAAATATGACCTAAGGAACCATAGTCACCGCCCCTCCATGACCGTTCCTCATTGTTTTGCATTTTACGGCCAAAAAACTAGAATTCCGCCTGATTCCCATATATTCGTGTGCTATAGCTCACGCCTTCCGAGTGGAACCGGGCCCCTCGGACCCCGATCACCTAAACTTTTTCCAATTCATCAAATACGACCTAAGTAACCACAGTCACCCCCCAACCGTGGTCGTTCCTTGTTGTTTTGCATTTTACGGCCAAAAAACTAGAATTTTGCCCGATTCCCATATTTTCGTGTGCTATAAGCCCATGCCTTCCGAGTGGGTCCGGCCCCCCGGACCCTGATTGCCTAAAGTTATTCGTGACCATCAAATACGACCTAAGAAACCATAATCACCGCCCCGCCATGGCCGTTCCTCGTTGTTTTGCATTTTACGGCCAAAAAACTAGAATTTTGCCCGATTCCCATATTTTCGTGTGCTAAAGCCCATGCCTTCCGAGTGGGTCTGGGCCCACGAACCCCGATCGCCTAAAATTGTTCGGGGCCATCAAATTAAACCTAAGGAACCATAGTCACCGCCCTGCCATGGCTGTTCCTCCTTGTTTTACGTTTTACGGCAAAAAAACTAGAATTTTTCCCGATTCTGATATATTCGTGTGCTAAAGGCCAAGCCTTCCGAGTGGGACCGGGCCCCCCAGACCTCGATCGCCAAAACCTTTTCCGAGCCATCAAATACGACCTAAGGAACCATATTCACCGCCCGACCGTGGCCGTTCCTCGTTGTTTTTGCATTTTATGGCAAAAAAACTAGAATTTCGCCCGATTCCCATATTTTCGTGTGCTATAGCCCATGCCTTCCGAGTGGGTCCGGGACCCCAGGCCCCGATCGCCTAAAATTATTTTGGGCCACCAAATACAACCTAAGGAACCATAGTCACTGCCCCGCCATGACCGTTCCTCATTTGTTTCTTTTTTACGTCCAAAAAACTAGAATTTCGCGTGATTGCCATATTTTCGTGAGCTATAGCCCATGCCTTCCGAGTGCCCGGACCCCGATCGCCTAAAATTAATTTGGGCCATCAAATATGACCTAAGGAACCATAGTCACCGCCCCGCCATGACCGTTCCTCGTTGTTTTGCTTTTTAAGACCAAAAAATTAGAATTCTGTCCGATTCCCATATTTTCATGTGTAGAGCCCACGCCTTCCGAATGGGCCTGGGTCCCCCGAAACCGGATTACCTTACATTTTTCCAAGCCATCAAATACGACCTAAGGAACCATAGTCACCGCCCCGCCATGGCCGTTCCTCGTTGTTTTGCGTTTTACGGCCAAAACACTAGAATTCCGCCCGATTCCCATATATTCGTGTGCTATAGCCCACGCCTTCCTAGTGGGTCCGGACCCCCCGACCCCGTTCGCCTAAAAATTTTTCGGGCAAACCAATACGACCTTAGGAACCATAGTCAGTGCCCTGCCCTGCCATGACTGTTCCTCGTTTTTTTTGCTTTTTACAACCAAAAAACTAGAATTCCGCCCGATTCCCATATTTTTATCTGCTCTAGCCCACGCCTTCCGAGTGGGCCCGGGTCCCCCGAAACAGGATTGCCTAACATTTTTCCAGGCCATCAAATACGACCTAAGGAACCATAGTCACCTCCCTGCCATTGCCGTTCCTCGTTGTTTTGCATTTTACGGCCAAAAAACTAGAATTTCGCCCGATTCCCATATTTTCGTGTGCTATAGCCCTTTCCTTCCGTGTGGGTCCGGGCCCCCAGGCCCCGATCACCTAAAATTATTCGGGGCCATCAAATACGACCTAAGGAACCATAGTCACTGCCCCGCCATGGCTGTTCCTCGTTGTTTTGCATTTTACTGCCAAAAAACTAGAATTTCGCCCGATTCCCATATTTTCGTGTGCTATAGCCCATGCCTTCCGAGTGGGTCTAGGACCCCGAACCCAGATCGCCTAAAATTATTCGGGGCCGTCAAATTCAACCTAAGGAACCATAGTCACCATCCGATTCTGATATATTCGTGTGCTAAAGGCCAAGCCTTCCGATTGGGACCGGGCCCCCCGGACCCTGATGGCCTAAACTTTTTCCAAGCCATCAAATACGATCTAAGGAACCATATTCACCGCCCGACCGTGGCCGTTCCTCGTTGTTTTTGCATTTTATGGCAAAAAAACTAAAATTTCGCCCGATTCCCATATTTTCGTGTGCTATAGCCCATGCCTTCCGAGTGGGTCCGGGACCCCAGGCCCCGATCGCCTAAAATTATTCTGGGCCATCAAATATGACCTAAGGAACCATAGACACCACCCGGCCATGACCGTTCCTCATTTTTTTCCTTTTTACGTCCAAAAAACTAGAATTTCGTGCGATTGCCATATTTTCGTGAGCTATAGCCCATGCCTTCCGAGTGCCCGGACCCCGATCGACTAAAATTAAATTGGGCCATCAAATATTACCTAAGGAACCATAGTCACCGCCTCGCCATGACCGTTCCTCATTGTTTTGCTTTTTAAGACCAAAAAATTAGAATTCTACCCAATTCCCATTTTTTCATGTGCAGAGCCCACGCCTTCCGAGTGGGCCCGGGTCCCCCGAAACCGGATTACCTTACATTTTTCCAGGCCATCAAATATGACTTAAGGAACCATAGTCACCGCCCCGCCATGGCCGTTCCTCGTTGTTTTGCGTTTTATGGCCAAAAAACTAGAATTCCGCCCGATTCCCATATATTCGTGTGCTATAGCCCACGCCTTCCTAGTGGGTCCGGGCCCCCCGGAACCGTTTCGCCTAAAACTTTTCCGGGCAATCCAATACAACCTTAGGAACCATAGTCACCGCACCGCCATGACCGTTCCTCGTTGTTTTGCTTATTACAACCAAAAAACTAGAATTCCGCCCGAATCCCATATTTTTGTGTGCTCTAGCCCACGCCTTCCGAGTGGGCCCGAGTCCCCCGAAACAGTTTTGCCTAACATTTTTCCAGGCCATCAAATACGAACTAAGGAACCATAGTCACCTCCCCGCCATTGCCGTTCCTCGTTGTTTTGCATTTTACGGCCAAAAAACTAGAATTTTGCCCGATTCCCATATTTTCGTGTGCTATAGCCCACGCCTTCCTTGTGGGTCCGGGCCCCCCGAACCCGTTTCGCCTAAAACTTTTCCGGGCAATCCAATATGACCTTAGGAACCATAGTCACCGTCCCGCCATGACCGTTCCTCGTTGTTTTGCTTATTACAACCAAAAAACAAGAATTTCGCCTGAATCCAATATTTTTGTGTGCTCTAGCCCACGCCTTCTGAGTGGGCCCGGGTCCCCCGAAACAGGGTTGCCTAGCATTTTTCCAGGCCATCAAATACGACCTAAGGAACCATAGTCACCTCCCTGCCATTGCCGTTCCTCGTTGTTTTGCATTTTACGGCCAAAACACTAGAATTTTGCCCGATTTCCATATTTCCGTGTGCTAGCCCACTCTTTCCGAGTGGGTCCGGGCCCCCCAAATCCCGATCGCCTAAAATTTATTTGGGCCATCAAATACGATCTAAGGAACCATAGTCACCACACCGCCATGACCGTTCATCGTTGTTTTTCTTTTTTCAACCAAAAAACTAGAACTCCGCCTGATTCCCTTATTTTCGTGTGCTCTAGCCCACGCCTTCAGAGTGGGCCCGGGTCCCCCGAAATCGGATTTCCTAAAAATTTTCCTGGCCATCAAATATGACCTAAGGAACCATAGTCACTGCCCCGCCATGGCCGTTCCTCGTTGTTTTGCGTTTTACGGCCAAAATACTAGAATTTCGCCCGATTCCCATATTTTCGTGTGCTATAGCCCATGCCTTCCTAGTGGGTCCGGGCCCCCAAGACCCGTTTCGCCTAAAACTTTTCCGAGCAATCCAATATGACCTTAGGAACCATAATCACCGCCCCACCATGACCGTTCCTTGTTGTTTTGCTTATTACAACCAAAATACTAGAATTCCGCCCGAATCCTATATTTTTGTGTGCTCTAGCCCACGCCTTCCGAGTGGGCCCGGGTCCCCCGAAACAGGGTTGCCTAACATTTTTCCAGGCCAATAAAATACGACCTAAGGAACCATAGTCACCTCCCTGCCATTGCCGTTCCTCGTTGTTTTGCATTTTACGGCCAAAAAACTAGAATTTTGCCCGATTCCCATATTTTCGTGTGCTAGCCCACTCTTTCCGAGTGGGTCCGGGCCCCCCAAACCCCGATCGCCTAAAATTTATTTGGGCCATCAAATACGATCAAAGGAACCATAGTCATCACACCGCCATGACCGTTCATCGTTGTTTTTCTTTTTTCAACCAAAAAACTAGAACTCCGCCTGATTCCCTTATTTTCGTGTGCTCTAGCCCACGCCTTCAGAGTGGGCCCGGGTCCCCCGAAATCGGATTTCCTAAAAATTTTCCTGGCCATCAAACACGACCTAAGGAACCATAGTTACTGCCCAGTCATGGCCGTTGCTCGTTGTTTTTTATTTTACGGCCAAAAAACTAGAATTTCGCCCGATTCCCATATTTTCGTGTGCTATAGCCCACGCCTTCCTAGTGGGTCCGGGCCCCCCGGACCCGTTTCGCCTAAAACTTTTCCGAGCAATCCAATACGACCTTAGGAACCATAATCACCGCCCCTCCATGACCGTTCCTCGTTGTTTTGCTTATTACAACCAAAAAACTAGAATTCCGCCCGAATCCCATATTTTTGTGTGCTCTAGCCCACGCCTTCCGAGTGGGCCCGGGTCCCCCGAAACAGGGTTGCCTAACATTTTTCCAGGCCATCAAATACGATCTAAGGAACCATAGTCACCTCCCCGCCATTGCCGTTCCTCGTTGTTTTGCATTTTACGGCCAAAACACTAGAATTTTGCCCGATTCCCATATTTCCGTGTGCTAGCCCACTCTTTCCGAGTGGGTCCGGGCCCCCCAAACCCCGATCGCCTAAAATTTATTTGGGCCATCAAATACGATCAAAGGAACCATAGTCACCACACCGCCATGACCGTTCATCGTTGTTTTTCTTTTTTCAACAAAAAAACTAGAACTCCGCCTGATTCCCTTATTTTCGTGTGCTCTAGCCCACGCCTTCAGAGTGGGCCCGGGTCCCCCGAAATCGGATTTCCTAAAAATTTTCCTGGCCATCAAACACGACCTAAGGAACCATAGTTACTGCCCAGTCATGGCCGTTGCTCGTTGTTTTTTATTTTACGGCCAAAAAACTAGAATTTCGCCCGATTCCCATATTTTCGTGTGCTATAGCCCACGCCTTCCTAGTGGGTCCGGGCCCCCCGGACCCGTTTCGCCTAAAACTTTTCCGAGCAATCCAATACGACCTTAGGAACCATAATCACCGCCCCTCCATGACCGTTCCTCGTTGTTTTGCTTATTACAACCAAAAAACTAGAATTCCGCCCGAATCCCATATTTTTGTGTGCTCTAGCCCACGCCTTCCGAGTGGGCCCGGGTCCCCCGAAACAGGGTTGCCTAACATTTTTCCAGGCCATCAAATACGATCTAAGGAACCATAGTCACCTCCCCGCCATTGCCGTTCCTCGTTGTTTTGCATTTTACGGCCAAAACACTAGAATTTTGCCCGATTCCCATATTTCCGTGTGCTAGCCCACTCTTTCCGAGTGGGTCCGGGCCCCCCAAACCCCGATCGCCTAAAATTTATTTGGGCCATCAAATACGATCAAAGGAACCATAGTCACCACACCGCCATGACCGTTCATCGTTGTTTTTCTTTTTTCAACAAAAAAACTAGAACTCCGCCTGATTCCCTTATTTTCGTGTGCTCTAGCCCACGCCTTCAGAGTGGGCCCGGGTCCCCCGAAATCGGATTTCCTAAAAATTTTCCTGGCCGTCAAATATGACCTAAGGAACCATAGTCACTGCCCTGCCATGGCCGTTCCTCGTTGTTTTGCGTTTTACGGCCAAAAAACTAGAATTTCGCCCGATTCCCATATTTTCGTGTGCTATAGCCCACGCCTTCCTAGTGGGTCCGGGCCCCCCGGACCCGTTTCGCCTAAAACTTTTCCGAGCAATCCAATACGACCTTAGGAACCATAATCACCGCCCCGCCATGACCGTTCCTCGTTGTTTTGCTTATTACAACCAAAAAACTAGAATTCCGCCCGAATCCCATATTTTTGTGTGCTCTAGTCCACGCCTTCCGAGTGGGCCCGGGTCCCCCGAAACAGGGTTGCCTAACATTTTTCCAGGCCATCAAATACGACCTAAGGAACCATAGTCACCTCTCCGCCATTGCCGTTCCTCGTTGTTTTGCATTTTACGGCCAAAAAACTAGAATTTTGCCCGATTCCCATATTTTCGTGTGCTAGCCCACTCTTTCCGAGTGGGTCCGGGCCCCCCAAACCCCGATCGCCTAAAATTTATTTGGGCCATCAAATACGATCTAAGGAACCATAGTCACCACACCGCCATGACCGTTCATCGTTGTTTTTCTTTTTTCAACCAAAAAACTAGAACTCCGCCTGATTCCCATATTTTCGTGTGCTCTAGCCCACGCCTTCAGAGTGGGCCCGGGTCCCCCGAAATCGGATTTCCTAAAAATTTTCCTGGCCATCAAATACGACCTAAGGAACCATAGTCACTGCCCCGCCATGGCCGTTCCTCATTGTTTTGCGTTTTACGGCCAAAAAACTAGAATTTCGCCCGATTCCCATATTTTCGTGTGCGCCCACGCCTTCCTAGTGGGTCCGGGCCCCCCGGACCCGTTTCGCCTAACACTTTACCGGGCAATCCAATATGACCTAAGGAACCATAGTTACTGCCCAGTCATGGCCGTTGCTCGTTGTTTTTTATTTTACGGCCAAAAAACTAGAATTTTGCCCGATTCCCATATTTTCGTGTGCTATAAGTCCATGCCTTCCGAGTGGGTCCGGGCCCCCGGACCCCGATCCCATAAAATTATTTTGGGCCATCAAATACGACCTAAGGAACCATAGTCACCGCACTACCATGGCCTTTGCTCGTTGTTTTGCATTTTACGGCCAAAAAACTAGAATTCCGTCTGATTCCCATATTTTCATGTGGTATAGCCCACGCCTTCCTAGTGGGTCCGGGCCCCCGGACCCCGATTGCCTAAAATATTTTCGGGCCATGAACTTCGACCTAAGGAACCATAGTCACTGCCCCGCTATGACCGTTCCTCGTTTTTTTGCTTTGTACGTCCAAAAAACTAGAATTTCGCGTGATTTCCATATTTTCGTGTGCATTAGCCCATGACTTCCGAGTGGGTCTGGGCCCCCCGGACCCCGATCGCCTAAAATGTTTCCGGGCTCTCAAATATGACCTAAGGAATCATAGTCACCGCCCCGCCATGACCGTTCCTCGTTGTTTTGGTTTTTATGATAAAAAAACTAGAATTCTGCCTGATTCCCATATTTTCATGTGCTCTAGCCCACACCTTCCGAGTGGGCTCGGGTCCCCCGAAACCGAATTACCTTACATTTTTCCAGGCCATCAAATACGACCTAAGGAACCATACTCACCGCCCCGCCATGGCCGTTCCTCGTTGTTTTGCATATTACGGCCAAAAAACTAGAATTCCGCCCGATTCTCATATATTCGTGTGCTATAGCCCACGCCTTCCTAAAGGGTCCGGGCCCCCAGACCCCGATCGCCTAAAATTTTTTTGAGCTATCAAATACGACCTAAGGAACCAAAGTCACCGCCCCGCCATGACCGTTCCTCATTGTTTTGCTTTTTACGACCAAAAAATAAGAATTTCCCTTGATTCCCATATTTTCGTGCGCTCGAGCCCACGCCTTCCGAGTGGGCCCGGGTCCCCCGAAATTGGATTGCCTAAAATGTTTCCAGGCCATCAAATACGACCTAAGGAACCATAGTCACCTCCCAGCCATTGCCGTTCCTCGTTGTTTTGCATTTTACGGCCAAAAAACTAGAATTTCGCCCGATTCCCATATTTTCGTGTGCTAGCCCACTCCTTCCGAGTGGTCCCTGGTTCCCCGAAATCGGATTACCTTACATTTTTTGAGGCCATCAAATACAACCTAAGGAACCATAGTCACCTCCCCGCCATGACCGTTCTTCGTTGTTTTGCTTTTTACGACCAAAAAACTAGAATTCCGCCCGATTTCCATATTTTCATGTGCTCTAGCCCACGCCTTCCGAGTGGGCCCGGCTCCACCGAAACTGGATTGCCTAACATTTTTCCAGGCCATCAAATATGACCTAAGGAACCATAATCACCTCCGAGTGGGTCCGGAACTCGATCACCTAAAATTATTCCGAGCCATCAAATACGACCTAAGGAACCATAGTCACCGCCCGCCGTGTCCGTTCCTTGTTGTTTTCATTTTACGGCCAACAAATTAGAATTTCACCCGATTCCCATTTTGTCGTGTGCAATATAGCCCACGCCTTCCGAGTGGGTCCGGGTCCCCGGACCCAGATCTCCTAAAATTATTCGGGGCCATCAAATTCGACCTAAGGAACCATAGTCACCGCCCCGCCATGGCAGTTCCTCGTTGTTTTACATTTTCCGGCCAAAAAATGAGAATTCCGCCTGATTCCCATATATTCGTGTGCTAATAGCCCACGCCTTCCTAGTGGGTCCGAGCCCCCCGGATCCCAATCGCCTAAAATATTTCCGAGCTATCAACTACGACCTAAGGAACCATAGTCACCGCCCCGCCATGACCGTTCCTCGTTATTTTGCTTGTTACGACCAAAAAACTAGAATACCGCCTGATTCCCATATTTTCGTGTGCTATAGCCCACACCTTCGGAGTGGGCCCGGGTCGCCTGAAACCGAATTGCCTAACATTTTTCCAGGACATCAAATATGACCTAAAGAATCATAGTCACCACCCGCCATGGCCGTTCCTCGTTGTTTTGCGTTTTATGGCCAAAAAATTAAAATATCGTCCGATTCCCAAATATTCGTGTGCTATATCTAGCCCACGCCTTTCGAGTGGGTCCGGTCCCCCTGGACCCCGATCGCCTAAAATTATTCCGGGCCATCAAATACGACCTAAGGAACCATAGTCACCTCCCCGCCGTGGCCGTTCCTCGTTGTTTTGCATTTTACGGCCAAAAAACTAGAATTTCGCCCGATTCCAATTTTTTCGTGTGCTATATAGCCCATGCCTTCCGAGTGGATCCGGGCCCCCGGACCCCGATCGCCTAAATTATTCGGGGACATCAAATTCAACCTAAGGAACCATAGTCACCGCCCCGCCATGGCAGTTCCTCGTTGTTTTGCGTTTTACTTCCAAAAACTAGAATTCCACCCGATTCCCATATATTCGTGTGCTAATAGCCCAGGCCTTCTGAGTGGGACCTGGCCCCCCGGACCCCGATCGCCTAAACTTTTTACGAGCCATCAAATACAACCTAAGGAACTATAGTCACCGCCCCGCCGTGGCCGTTCCTCATTGTTTTGCATTTTACAGCGAAAAAACTAGAATTTCTCCCGATTCCCATATTTTCGTGTACTATAGCCCATGCCTTCCGAGTGGGTCCGGGCCCCCTCACCCTGATCGCCTAAAAATATTCGTGGCCATCAAATACGACCTAAGGAACCATAGTGACCTCCCCGCCATGGCCGTTCATCGTTATTTTGCATTTTACGGCCAAAAAACTAGAATTTCGCCCGATTCCCATATTTTCGTGTGCTATAGCTCATGCCTTCCGAGTGGGTCCGAGCCCCCGGACCCCGATCGCCTAAAATTATTCGGGTCCATCATATTCGACCTAAGGAACCATAGTCACCACCCCGCAATGGCAGTTCCTCGTTGTTTTACGTTTTCCGACCAAAAAACTAGAATTCCGCCTGATTCCCATATATTCGTGTGCTAATAGCCCACGCTTTCCTAGTGGGTCCGGGCCCCCGGATCCCAATCGCCTAAAATATTTCCGGGCTATCAACTACGACCTAAGGAACCATAGTCACCGCTCCGCCATGACCGTTCCTCGTTATTTTGCTTTTTACGACCAAAAAACTAGAATACCGCCCGATTTTCATATTTTCGTGTGCTCTAGCCCATGCCTTCCGAGTGGGCCCGGGTCCCCTGAAACCGGATTGCCTAACATTTTTCCAGGCCATCAAATATGACCTAAAGAATCATAGTCACCACCCCGCCATGGCCGTTCCTTGTTGTTTTACGTTTTACGGCCAAAAAATTAAAATTCCGTCCTTTTCCCAAATATTCGTGTGCTATATATAGCCCACGCCTTCCGAGTGGGTCCGGTTCCCCCGGACCCCGATCGCCTAAAATTATTCCGGGCCATCAAATACGACCTAAGGAACCATAGTCACCGCCCCGCCGTGGCCGTTCCTCGTTGTTTTGCATTTTACGGCCAAAAAATTAGAATTTCACCCGATTCCAATTTTTTCGTGTGCTATATAGCCCATGCCTTCCGAGTGGATCCGGGCCCCCGGACCCCGATCGCCTAAATTATTCAGGGACATCAAATTCGACCTAAGGAACCATAGTCACCGCCCCGCCATGGCAGTTCCTCGTTGTTTTGCGTTTTACTTCCAA
This sequence comes from Nicotiana tomentosiformis, assembly GCF_000390325.3. NCBI lineage: Eukaryota > Viridiplantae > Streptophyta > Magnoliopsida > Solanales > Solanaceae > Nicotiana > Nicotiana tomentosiformis. Next base: position 84,184 of record NW_027174598.1, read on the forward strand.
AAAACTAGAATTCCGCCCGATTCCCATATATTCGTGTGCTAATAGCCCACGCCTTTCGAGTGGGACCTGGCCCCCCGGACCCCGATCGCCTAAACATTTTACGAGCCATCAAATACAACCTAAGGAACCATAGTCACCACCCCGCCGTGGCCGTTCCTCGTTGTTTTGCATTTTACAGCCAAAAAACTAGAATTTCTCCCGATTCCCATATTTTCGTGTACTATAGCCCATGCCTTCCGAGTGGGTCCGGGCCCCCTCACCCTGATCGCCTAAAAATATTCGGGGCCATCAAATACGACCTAAGGAACCATAGTCACCTCCCCGCCATGGCCGTTCATCGTTGTTTTGCATTTTACGGCCAAAAAACTAGAATTTCGCCCGATTCTCATATTTTCGTGTGCTATAGCCCATGCCTTCCGAGTGGGTCCGAGCCCCCGGACCCCGATCGCCTAAAATTATTCGAAGCCATCAAATTCGACCTAAGGAACCACAGTCACTGCCCCACCATGGCCGTTCCTCGTTGTTTTGCATTTTACTGCCAAAAAACTAGAATTCCACTCGATTCCCATATATTCGTGTGCTATATAGCCCACGCCTTCCTTGTGGGTCCGGGCCCCCGGTCCCCGATTGCCTAAAATTTCTCCAAGAAATCAAATACGACCAAAGGAACCATAGTCACCGCCCCGCCATGACCGTTCCTCATTGTTTTGCTTTTTACGACCAAAAAACTAGAATTCCGCTCGATTCCCATATTTTCGTGTGCTCTAGCCCACGCCTTCCGAGTGGGCCCGGGTCCCCCAAAACCGAATTGCCTAACATATTCCAGGCCGTCAAATAGAACCTAAGGAACCATTGTCACCGCCCCGCCATGGCCGTTCCTGGTTGTTTCGTGTTTTACGGCCAAAAAACTAGAATTCCGCCCGATTCCCATATATTCATGTGCTAGCCCACACCTTCCGAGTGGGTCCGGGCCCCGTGGATATAGACCACCTAAAATTATTCCGGGCCATCAAATATGACCTAAGGAACCATAGTCACCACCCCGCTATGGCCACCCTCGTTGTTTTGTATTTTACGGCCAAAAAACTAGGATTTCGCCTGATTCCCATATTTTCGTGTGCCATAGCCCATGCCTTCCGAGTGGGTCCTGGCCCCAGGACCCCGATCGCCTAAAATTATTCAGGGCCATAAAATACGACCTGAGGAACCATAGTCACCACCCCGCCATGGCCGTTTCTCGTTGATTTGCATTTTACGGCCAAAAAACTAGAATTTCGCCCGATTCTCATATATTCGTGTATATGCCATGCCTTCCAAGTGGCTCCGGGCACCCGGACACTGACCGCCTAAATTTTTTCCGGGCTAGCAAATACGACCTAAAGAACCATAGCCACCTCCCTGCCATGACCATTCTTCGTTGTTTTGCTTTTTACGGCCAAAAAACTTGAATTTTGCCTGATTGCCTTATTTTCGTGTGCTATAGCCACGCCTTCCAAGTGGGACCGGGCCCCCGGACTCCGATCGCCTAAAATTTTCCGAGCCATCAAATACGACCTAAGGAACCATAGTCTCCGCACTGCCATGACCGTTCTTCGTTGTTTTGCATTTTAAGAACAAAAAAGTACAATTCCGCCCGATTCCCTTATTTTTGTGTGTTCTAGCCCACGCCTTCCGAGTGGGCCCGGGTCCTCCGGAATCGGATTGCCTTACATTTTTCCACGCCATCAAATACGACCTAAGGAACCATAGTCACCGCCCCGCCATGGTCGTACCTCGTTATTTTGTATTTTACTGCCAAAAAACTAGAATTCCACTCGATTCCCATATATTCGTGTGCTATAGCCCACGCCTTCCTAGTGGGTCCGGGCCCCCTGTCCCCGATTGCCTACAATTTCTCCAAGCAATCAAATACGACCTAAGGAACCATAGTCACTGCCCCGCCATGATAGTTCCTCATTGTTTTGCTTTTTACGACCAAAAAACTAGAATTTCGCTCGATTCCCATATTTTCGTGTACTCTAGCCCACGCCTTCCGAGTGGGCCCGGGTCCCCCGAAACCGGATTGCCTAACATTTTTCCAGGCCATCAAATACGACCTAAGGAACCATAGTCACCGCCCCGCCATGGCCGTTCCTAGTTGTTTCGCGTTTTACGATCAAAAAACTAGAATTTCTCTTGATTCCCATATTTTCGGGTGCTGTAGCCCATACCTTCCGAGTGGGTCCTAGGCCCCCCGGACCCCGATCGCCTAAAATTTATTTGGGCTATCAAATATGACTGAAGGATCCACAGTCACCACCCATCCATGACCGTTCCTCGTTGTTTTGCTTTTTACGACCAAAAAACTAGATTTCTGCCCGATTCCCATATTTTCGTGTGCTCTTGCCCACGCCTTCCGAGTGGGCCCGGGTCCCCCGAAACCGGATTGCCTAATATTTTTCTAGGCCATCAAATATGACCAAAGGAACCATAGTCACCGCCCCGCCATGGCCATTCCTCGTTGTTTGGCGCATTACGGCCAAAAAACTAGAATTCCGCCCGATTTCCATATATTCGTGTGCTATAGCCCACGCCTTTCTAGTGGGTCCGGGCCTCCCTGATCCCAATCGCCTAAAATATTTCCGGGCTATCAACTACGACCTAAGGAACCATAGTCACCGCCCCGCCATGACCGTTCCTCGTTATTTTGCTTTTTACGACCAAAAAACTTGAATACCGCCCGATTCCCATATTTTCGTGTGCTCTAGCCCACGACTTCCGAGTAGGCCCGGGTCCCCTGAAACCGGATTGCCTAACATTTTTCCAGGGCATCAAATATGACCTAAAGAATCATAGTCACCGCCCCGCCATGGCCGTTCCTCATTGTTTTGCATTTTACGGCCAAAAAATTAAAATTCCGTCCGATTCCCAAATATTCGTGTGCTATATCTAGCCCACGCCTTCCGAGTGGGTCCGGTCCCCCCGGACCCCGATCGCCTAAAATTATTCCGGGCCATCAAATACGACCTAAGGAACCATAGTCACCGCCCCGCCGTGGCCGTTCCTCGTTGTTTTGCATTTTACGGCCAAAAAACTAGAATTTCGCCCGATTCCAATTTTTTCGTGTGCTATATAGCCCATGCCTTCCGAGTGGATCCGGGCCCCCGGACCCCGATCGCCTAAATTATTTGGGGACATCAAATTCGACCTAAGGAACCATAGTCACCGCCCCGCCATGGCAGTTCCTCGTTGTTTTGCGTTTTACTTCCAAAAAACTAGAATTCCGCCCGATTCCCATATATTCGTGTGCTAATAGCCCACGCCTTCCGAGTGGGACCTGGCCCCCCGCACCCCAATCGCCTAAACCTTTTACGATCCATCAAATACGACCTAAGGAACCATAGTCACCGCCCGCCATGTCCGTTCCTTGTTGTTTTCATTTTACGGCCAACAAACTAGAATTTCGCCTGATTCCCATATTTTCATGTGATCTAGACCACGCCTTCCGAGTGGGCTCGGCTCCCCCAAAACTGGATTGCCTAACATTTTTCCAGGCCATCAAATATGACCTAAGGAACCATAATCACCTCCGAGTGGGTCCGGACCCCGATCACATAAAATTATTCCGAGCCATAAAATACGACCTAAGGAACCATAGTCACTGCCCACCGTGTCCGTTCCTTGTTTTTTTCATTTTACGGCCAACAAACTAGAATTTTGCCCGATTCCCATTTTTTCATGTGCTATATAGCCCACGCCTTCCGAGTGGGTCCGGGCCCCCGGACCCAGATCGCCTAAAATTATTCGGGGCCATCAAATTCGACCTAAGGAACCATAGTCACCGCCCCGCCATGGCAGTTCCTCGTTGTTTTACGTTTTCCGGCCAAAAAACTAGAATTCCGCCCGATTCCCATATATTCGTGTGCTAATAGCCCACGCCTTTCTAGTGGGTCCGGGCCCCCCGGATCCCAATCGCCTAAAATATTTCCGGGCTATCAACTACGACCTAAGAAACCATATTCACCACCCCGCCATGACCGTTCCTCGTGATTTTGCTTTTTACGACCAAAAAACTTGAATACCGCCCGATTCCCATATTTTCGTGTGCTCTAGCCCACGATTTCCGAGTGGGCCCGGGTCCCCTGAAACCAGATTGCCTAACATTTTTCCAGGGCATCAAATATGACCTAAAGAATCATAGTCACCGCCCCGCCATGGCCGTTCCTAGTTGTTTCGCGTTTTACGATAAAAAAACTAGAATTTCACTTGATTCCCATATTTTCGGGTGCTGTAGCCCATACCTTGCGAGTGGGTCCTAGGCCCCCCGGACCTCGATCGCCTAAAATTTATTTGGGCTATCAAATATGACTGAAGGATCCACAGTCACCACCCCTCCATGACCGTTCCTCGTTGTTTTGCTTTTTACGACCAATAAACTAGATTTCTGCCCGATTCCCATATTTTCGTGTGCTCTTGCCCACGCCTTCCGAGTGGGCCCGGGTCCCCCGAAACCGGATTGCCTAATATTTTTCTAGGCCATCAAATATGACCAAAGGAACCATAGTCACCGCCCCGCCATGGCCATTCCTCGTTGTTTGGCGCATTACGGCCAAAAAACTAGAATTCCGCCCGATTTCCATATATTCGTGTGCTATAGCCCACGCCTTTCTAGTGGGTCCGGGCCTCCCTGATCCCAATCGCCTAAAATATTTCCGGGCTATCAACTACGACCTAAGGAACCATAGTCACCGCCCCGCCATGACCGTTCCTCGTTATTTTGCTTTTTACGACCAAAAAACTTGAATACCGCCCGATTCCCATATTTTCGTGTGCTCTAGCCCACAACTTACGAGTGGGCCCGGGTCCCCTGAAACCGGATTGCCTAACATTTTTCCAGGGCATCAAATATGACCTAAAGAATCATAGTCACCGCCACGCCATGGCCGTTCCTCGTTGTTTTGCATTTTACGGCCAAAATATTAAAATTCCGTCCGATTCCCAAATATTCGTGTGCTATATCTAGCCCACGCCTTCCGAGTGGGTCCGGTCCCCCCGGACCCCGATTGCCTAAAATTATTCCGGGCCATCAAATACGACCTAAGGAATCATAGTCACCGCCCCGCCGTGGCCGTTCCTCGTTGTTTTGCATTTTACGGCCAAAAAACTAGAATTTCGCCCGATTCCAATTTTTTCGTGTGCTATATAGCCCATGCCTTCCGAGTGGATCCGGGCCCCCGGACCCCGATCGCCTAAATTATTCGGGGACATCAAATTCGACCTAAGGAACCATAGTCACCGCCCCGCCATGGCAGTTCCTCGTTGTTTTGCGTTTTACTTCCAAAAAACTAGAATTCCGCCCGATTCCCATATATTCGTGTGCTAATAGCCCACGCCTTCCGAGTGGGACCTGGACCCCCGCACCCCAATCGCCTAAACCTTTTACGATCCATCAAATACGACCTAAGGAAACATAGTCACCGCCCGCCGTGTCCGTTCCTTGTTGTTTTCATTTTACGGCCAACAAGCTAGAATTTCGCCTGATTCCCATATTTTCATGTGATCTAGCCCATGCCTTCCGAGTGGGCTCGGCTCCCCCGAAACTGGATTGCCTAACATTTTTCCAGGCCATCAAATATGATCTAAGGAACCATAATCACCTCCGAGTGGGTCCGGACCCCGATCACATAAAATTATTCCGAGCCATAAAATACGACCTAAGGAACCATAGTCACCGCCCACCGTGTCCGCTCCTTGTTGTTTTCATTTTACGGCTAACAAACTAGAATTTTGCCCGATTCCCATTTTTTCGTGTGCTATATAGCCCATGCCTTCCGAGTGGGTCCGGGCCCCCGGACCCAGATCGCCTAAAATTATTCGGGGCCATCGAATTCGACCTAAGGAACCATAGTCACCGCCCCGCCATGGCAGTTCCTCGTTGTTTTACGTTTTCCGGCCAAAAAACTAGAATTCCGCCCGATTCCCATATATTCGTGTGCTAATAGCCCACGCCTTTCTAGTGGGTCCGGGCCCCCGGATCCCAATCGCCTAAAATATTTCCGGGCTATCAACTACGACCTAAGGAACCATAGTCACCGCCCCGCCATGACCGTTCCTCGTTATTTTGCTTTTTACGACCAAAAAACTTGAATACCGCCCGATTCCCATATTTTCGTGTGCTCTAGCCCACGACTTCCGAGTAGGCCCGGGTCCCCTGAAACCGGATTGCCTAACATTTTTCCAGGGCATCAAATATGACCTAAAGAATCATAGTCACCGCCCCGCCATGGCCGTTCCTCGTTGTTTTGCATTTTACGGCCAAAAAATTAAAATTCCGTCCGATTCCCAAATATTCGTGTGCTATATCTAGCCCACGCCTTCCGAGTGGGTCCGATCCCCCCGGACCCCGATCGCCTAAAATTATTCCGGGCCATCAAATACAACCTAAGGAACCATAGTCACCGCCCCGCTGTGGCCGTTCCTCGTTGTTTTGCATTTTACGGCCAAAAAACTAGAATTTCGCCCGATTCCAATTTTTTCGTGTGCTATATAGCCCATGCCTTCCGAGTGGATCCGGGCCCCCGGACCCCGATCGCCTAAATTATTCGGGGACATCAAATTCGACCTAAGGAACCATAGTCACCGCCCCGCCATGGCAGTTCCTCGTTGTTTTGCGTTTTACTTCCAAAAAACTAGAATTCCGCCCGATTCCCATATATTCGTGTGCTAATAGCCCACGCCTTCCGAGTGGGACCTGGCCCCCCGAACCCCAATCGCCTAAACATTTTACGATCCATCAAATACGACCTAAGGAACCATAGTCACCGCCCGCCATGTCCGTTCCTTGTTGTTTTCATTTTACGGCCAACAAACTAGAATTTCGCCCGATTCCCATATTTTCATGTGCTCTAGCCCACGCCTTCCGAGTGGGCTCGGCTCCCCCGAAACTGGATTGCCTAACATTTTTCCAGGCCATCAAATATGACCTAAGGAACCATAATCACCTCCGAGTGGGTCCGGACCCCGATCACATAAAATTATTCCGGGCCATCAAATATGACCTAAGGAACCATAGTCACCGCCCGCCGTGTCCGTTCCTTGTTGTTTTCATTTTACGGCCAACAAACTAGAATTTCGCCCGATTCCCATATTTTCGTGTGCTATATAGCCCATGCCTTCCGAGTGGGTCCGGGCCCCCGGACCCCGATCGCCTAAAATTATTCAGGGCCATAAAATACGACCTAAGGAACCATAGTCACCGCCCCGCCATGGCCGTTTCTCGTTGATTTACGTTTTACGGCCAAAAAACTAGAATTCCGCCCGATTCTCATATATTCGTGTATATGCCATGCCTTCCAAGTGGCTCAGGGCACCGGGACACTGACCGCCTAAATTTTTTCCGAGCTAGCAAATACGACCTAAAGAACCATAGCAACCTCCCTGCCATGACCGTTCTTCGTTGTTTTGCTTTTTACGACCAAAAAACTAGAATACCGCCCGATTCCCATATTTTCGTGTGCTCTAGCCCACGCCTTCCGAGCGGGCCCGGGTCCCCTGAAACCGGATTGCATTTTTCTAGGCCATCAAATATGACCTAAAGAATCATAGTCACTACCCCGCCATGGCCGTTCCTCGTTGTTTTGCGTTTTACGGCCAAAAAAGTAAAATTCCGTCCGATTCCCAAATATTCGTGTGCTATATCTAGCCCACGCCTTCCGAGTGGGTCTGGTCCCCCCGATCGCCTAAAATAATTCCGGGCCATCAAATACGACCTAAGGAACCATAGTCACCACCCCGCCGTGGCCGTTCCTCGTTGTTTTGCATTTTACGGCCAAAAAACTAGAATTTTGCCAGATTCCAATTTTTTCGTGTGCTATATAGCCCATGCCTTCCGAGTGGATCCGGGCCCCCGGACCCCGATCGCCTAAATTATTCGGGGACATCAAATTCAACCTAAGGAACCATAGTCACCGCCCCGCCATGGCAGTTCCTCGTTGTTTTGCGTTTTACTTCCAAAAAACTAGAATTCCGCCCGATTCCCATATATTCGTGTGCTAATAGCCCACGCCTTCCGAGTGGGACCTGGCCCCCCGGACCCCGATCGCCTAAACTTTTTATGAGCTATCAAATACAACCTAAGGAACCATAGTCACCTCCACGCCGTGGCCGTTCCTCATTGTTTTACATTTTACAGCCAAAAAACTAGAATTTCTCTCGATTCCCATATTTTTGTGTACTATAGCCCATTCCTTCCGAGTGGGTCCGGCCCCCCTCACCCTGATCGCCTAAAAATATTCGGGGCCATCAAATACGACCTAAGGAACCTTAGTCACCTCCCTGCCATGGCCGTTCATCGTTGTTTTGCATTTTACGGCCAAAAAACTAGAATTTCGCCCGATTCCCATATTTTCGTGTGCTATAGCCCATGCCTTCCGAGTGGGTCCGAGACCCCGGACCCCGATCGCCTAAAATTATTCGAAGCCATCAAATTTGACCTAAGGAACCACAGTCACTGCCCCACCATGGCCGTTCCTCGTTGTTTTGCATTTTACTGCCAAATAACTAGAATTTCACTCAATTCCCATATATTCGTGTGCTATATAGCCCACGCCTTCCTAGTGGGTCCGGACCCCCGGTCCCCGATTGCCTAAAATTTCTCCAAGCAATCAAATACGACCTAAGGAACCATAGTCACCACCCCGCTATGACCGTTCCTCATTATTTTGCTTTTTACGACCAAAAAATTAGAATTCCGCTCGATTACCATATTTTCGTGTGCTCTAGCCCACGCCTTCCGAGTGGGCCCAGGTCCCCCGAAACCGGATTGCCTAACATTTTTCCAGGCCATCAAATAGGACCTAATGAACCATTGTCACCGCCCCGCCATGGCTGTTCCTGGTTGTTTCGTATTTTACGGCCAAAAAACCAGAATTCCGCCCGATTCCCATATATTCGTGTGCTAGCCCACACCTTCCGAGTGGGTCCGGGCCCCGTGGATATCGACCACCTAAAATTATTCCGGGCCATCAAATATGACCTAAGGAACCATAGTCACCACCCCGCCATGGCCGCCCTCGTTGTTTTGTATTTTACGGCCAAAAAACTAGAATTTCGCCTGATTCCCATATTTTCGTGTGCCATAGCCCATGCCTTCCGAGTGGGTCCTGGCCCCAGGACCCCGATCGCCTAAAATTATTCAGGGCCATAAAATACGACCTAAGGAACCATAGTCACCGCCCCGCCATGGCCGTTTCTCGTTGATTTACGTTTTACGGCCAAAAAACTAGAATTCCGCCCGATTCTCATATATTCGTGTATATGCCATGCCTTCCAAGTGGCTCAGGGCACCGGGACACTGACCGCCTAAATTTTTTCTGAGCTAGAAAATACGACCTAAAGAACCATAGCAACCTCCCTGCCATGACCGTTCTTCGTTGTTTTGCTTTTTACGTCCAAAAAACTTGAATTTTGCCTGATTGCGTTATTTTCGTGTGCTATAGCCACGCCTTCCAAGTGGGACCGGGCCCCAGGACCCCGATTGCTTAAAATTTTCCGAGCCATCAAATACGACCTAAGGAACCATAGTCTCCGCCCTGCCATGACCGTTCCTCGTTGTTTTGCATTTTAAGAACAAAAAAGTACAATTACGCCCGATTCCCTTATTTTTGTGTGTTCTAGCCCACACCTTCCGAGTGGGCCCGGGTCCTCCGAAATTGGATTGCCTTACATTTTTCCAGGCCATCAAATATGACCTAAGGAAGCATAGTCACCGCCCTGCCATGGCCGTACCTCGTTGTTTTGCATTTTACTGCCAAAAAACTAGAATTTCACTCGATTCCCATATATTCGTGTGCTATAGCCCACGCCTTCCTAGTGGGTCCGGGCCCCCGGTCCCCGATTGCCTAATATTTCTCCAAGCAATCAAATACGACCTAAGGAACCATAGTCACTGCCCCGCTATGACAGTTCCTCATTGTTTTGCTTTTTACGACCAAAAAACTAGAATTCCGCACGATTCCCATATTTTCGTGTGCTCTAGCCCACGCCTTCCGAGTGGGCCCGGGTCCCCCGAAATCGGATTGCCTAACATTTTTCCAGGCCATCAAATACGACCTAAGGAACCATAGTCACCGCCCCGCCATGGCCGTTCCTAGTTATTTCGCGTTTTACGATCAGAAAACTAGAATTTCTCTTGATTCCCATATTTTCGGGTGCTATAGCCCATACCTTCCGAGTGGGTCCTAGGCCCCCCGGACCCCGATCGCCTAAAATTTATTTGGGCTATCGAATATGACTGAAGGATCCACAGTCACCACACCTCCATGACCGTTCCTCGTTGTTTTGCTTTTTACGACCAAAAAATTATATTTCTGCCCGATTCCCATATTTTCGTGTGCTCTTGCCCACGCCTTCCAAGTGGGCCCGGGTCCCCAGAAACCGGATAGTCTAATATGTTTCCAGGCCATCAAATACGACCAAAGGATCCATAGTCACCACCCCGCCATGGCCATTCCTCGTTATTTGGCGTATTACGGCCAAAAAACTAGAATTCCGCCCGATTCCCATATATTCGTATGCTATAGCCCACGCCTTCCTAGTGGGTCCGGGCCCCCAGACTCCTATCGCCTAAAAATTTTCCGGGCTATCAAATACGACCTAAGGAACCATAGTCACCTCCCCGCCATGACCGTTCCTCGTTGTTTTGCTTTTTACGACCAAAAAACTAAAATTTCGCCCGATTCCCATATTTTTATGTTCTCTAGCCCATGCCTTCCGAGTGGGCCCGGCTCCCCCGAAACTGGATTGCCTAACATTTTTCCAGGCCATCAAATATGACCTGAGGAACCATAATCATCTCCGAGTGGGTTCGGACCCCGATCACATAAAATTATTCCGAGCCATCAAATACGACCTAAGGAACCATAGTCACCGCCCGCCGTGTCCGTTCCTTGTTGTTTTCATTTTACGGCGAAAAAACTAGATTTCCGCCCGATTCCCATATTTTCGTGTGCTCTTGCCCACGCCTTCCGAGTGGGCCCGGGTCCCCCAAAACCGGATTGCCTAATATTTTTCCAGGCCATCAAATGCGACCAAAGGAACCATAGTCACCGCCTCGCCATGGCCGTTCCTCGTGTTTTTGCATTTTACGGCCAAAAAACTAAAATTCCGCCCGATTTCCATATATTCGTGTGCTATAGCCCACACCTTCCTAGTGGTTCCGGGCCCTCGGTCACCGATTGCCTAAAATTTCTCCAAGCAATCAAATACGACCTAAGAAACCATAGTCACTGCCCCGCCATGACCGTTCCTCGTTGTTTTGCTTTTTTTGACCAAAAAACTAAAATTCTGCCCGATTCCCATATTTTCGTGTGCTCTAGCACACGCCTTCCGAGTGGGCCCAGGTCCCCCGAAACCGGATTGCCTAACATTTTTCCAGGCCATCAAATACGATCTAAGGAACCATAGTCACCGCCTCGCCGTGGCCGTTCCTCGTTGTTTTGCGTTTTACGGCCAAAAACCTAGAATTCCGCCTGATTCCCATATATTCGTGTGCTATAGCCCACGCCTTCCTAGTGGGTCCGGGCCCCCCGGAGATCGACCGCCTAAAATTATTTCGGGCCATGAAATACGACCTAAGGAATCATAGTCACCGCCCCGCCGTGGCCATTCCTCGTTGTTTTGCATTATACGGCCAAAACACTAGAATTTCGCCCAATTCCCATATTTTCATGTGCTATAGCCCACTCCTTCCGAGTGGGTCCGGAGCCCCCGGAACTCTATCGCCTAAACATTTTCCAAGCTATAAAATACTACCTAAGGAACCATTGCCACCGTCCCGCCATGACCGTTCATCGTTGTTTAGCATTTTACGGCCAAAAAACTAGAATTTCGCCCGATTCCCATATTTTCGTGTGCTATAGCCCATGCCTTCCGAGTGGGTCCGAGCCCCCGGACCCCGATCGCCTAAAATTATTCGAAGCCATCAAATTCGACCTAAGGAACCACAGTCACGGCCCCACCATGGCCGTTCCTCGTTGTTTTGCATTTTACTGCCAAAAAACTAGAATTCCACTCGATTCCCATATATTCGTGTGCTATATAGCCCACGCCTTCCTAGTGGGTCCGGGCCCCCGGTCCCCGATTGCCTAAAATTTCTCCAAGAAATCAAATACGACCTAAGGAATCATAGTCACCGCCCCTCCATGACCGTTCCTCATTGTTTTGCTTTTTACGACCAAAAAACTAGAATTCCGCTCGATTCCCATATTTTCGTGTGCTCTAGCCCACGCCTTCCGAGTGGGCCCGGGTCCCCCGAAACCGGATTGCCTAACATAGTCCAGGCCATCAAATAGGACCTAAGGAACCATTGTCACCGCCCCGCCATGGCCGTTCCTGGTTGTTTCGTGTTTTATGGCCAAAAAACTAGAATTCCGCCCGATTCCCATATATTCATGTGCTAGCCCACACCTTCCGAGTGGGTCCGGGCCCCGTGGATATTGACCACCTAAAATTATTACGGGCCATCAAATATGACCTAAGGAACCATATTCACCACCCCGCCATGGCCGCCCTCGTTGTTTTGTATTTTACGGCCAAAAAACTAGAATTTCGCCTGATTCCCATATTTTCGTGTGCCATAGCCCATTCCTTCCAAGTGGGTCCTGGCCCCAGGACCCCGATCGCCTAAATGCATTCAGGGCCATAAAATACGATCTGAGGAACCATAGTCACCGCCCCGCCATGGCCGTTTCTCGTTGATTTGCGTTTTACGGCCAAAAAACTAGAATTCCGCCCGATTCTCATATATTCGTGTATATGCCATGCCTTCCAAGTGGCTTCGGGCAACCGGACACTGACCGCCTAAATTTTTTCCGGGCTAGAAAATACGACCTAAAGAACCATAGCCACCTCCTTGCCATGACCGTTCTTCATTGTTTTGCTTTTTACGGCCAAAAAACTTGAATTTTGCCTGATTGCCTTATTTTCGTGTGCTATAGCCACGCCTTCCAAGTGGGACCGGGCACCCGGACTCCGATCGCCTAAAATTTTCCGAGCCATCAAATACGACCTAAGGAACCATAGTCTCCGCCCTGCCATGACCGTTCTTCGTTGTTTTGCATTTTACGAACAAAAAAGTACAATTCCGCCCGATTCCCTTATTTTTGTGTGTTCTAGCCCACGCCTTCCGAGTGGGCCCGGGTCCTCCGAAATCGGATTGCCTTACATTTTTCTAGGCCATCAAATATGACCTAAGGAACCATAGTCACCGCCCCGCCATGGCCGTACCTCGTTATTTTGCATTTTACTGCAAAAAAACTAGAATTCCACTCGATTCCCATATATTCATGTGCTATAGCCCACGCCTTCCTAGTGGGTCCGGGCCCCCTGTCCCCGATTGCCTAAAATTTCTCCAAGAAATCAAATACGACCTAAGGAACCATAGTCGCTGCCCCGCCATGATAGTTCCTCATTATTTTGCTTTTTACGACCAAAAAACTAGAATTCCGCTCGATTCCCATATTTTCGTGTGCTCTAGCCCACGCCTTCCGAGTGGGTCCGGGTCCCCCGAAACCGGATTGCCTAATATTTTTCCAGGCCATCAAATACGACCTAAGGAACCATAGTCACCGCCCCGCCATGGCCGTTCCTAGTTGTTTCGCGTTTTACGATAAAAAAACTAGAATTTCACTTGATTCCCATATTTTCGGGTGCTGTAGACCATACCTTGCGAGTGGGTCCTAGGCCCCCCGGACCCCGATCGCCTAAACTTTATTTGGGCTATCAAATATGACTGAAGGATCCACAGTCACCACCCCTCCATGACCGTTCCTCGTTGTTTTGCTTTTTACGACCAAAAAACTAGATTTCTGCCCGATTCCCATATTTTCGTGTGCTCTTGCCCACGCCTTCCGAGTGGGCCCGGGTCCCCCGAAACCGGATTGCCTAATATTTTTCCAGGCCATAAAATACTACCAAAGGAACCATAGTCACCGCCCCGCCAAGGCCATTCCTCGTTGTTTGGCGTATTACGGCCAAAAAACTAGAATTCCGCCCGATTCCCATATATTCGTGTGCTATAGCCCACGCCTTCCTAGTGGGTCCAGGCCCCCAGACTCCTATCGCCTAAAAATTTTCCGGGCTATCAAATACGACCTAAGGAACCATGGTCACCTCCCCGCCATGACCGTTCCTCGTTGTTTTGCTTTTTACGACCAAAAAACTAGAATTCCGCCCGATTCCCATATATTCGTGTGCTAATAGCCCACGCCTTCCTAGTGGGTCCGGGCCCCCCGGATCCCAATCGCCTAAAATATTTCCGGGCTATCAACTACGACCTAAGGAACCATAGTCACCGCCCCGCCATGACCGTTCCTCGTTATTTTGCTTTTTACGACCAAAAAACTTGAATACCGCCCGATTCCCATATTTTCGTGTGCTCTAGCCCACGACTTTCGAGTGGGCCCGGGTCCCCTGAAACCGGATTAGCTAACATTTTTCCAGGGCATCAAATATGACCTAAAGAATCATTGTCACCGCCCCGCCATGGCCGTTCCTCGTTGTTTTGCGTTTTACGGCCAAAAAATTAAAATTTCGTCCGATTCCCAAATATTCGTGTGCTATATCTAGCCCACGCCTTCCGAGTGGGTCCGGTCCCCCCGGACCCCGATCGCCTAAAATTATTCCGGGCCATCAAATACGACCTAAGGAACCATAGTCACTGCCCCGCCGTGGCCGTTCCTCGTTGTTTTGCATTTTACGGCCAAAAAACTAGAATTTCGCCCGATTCCAATTTTTTCGTGTGCTATATAGCCCATGCCTTCCGAGTGGATCCGGGCCCCCGGACCCCGATTGCCTAAATTATTCGGGGACATCAAATTCGACCTAAGGAACCATAATCACCGCCCCGCCATGGCAGTTCCTCTTTGTTTTACGTTTTACTTCCCAAAAACTAGAATTCCGCCCGATTCCCATATATTCGTGTGCTAATAGCCCACGCCTTCCGAGTGGGACCTGGCCCCCCGGACCCCAATCGCCTAAACGTTTTACGTGCCATCAAATATGACCTAAGGAACCATAGTCACCGCCCGCCGTGTCCGTTCCTTGTTGTTTTCATTTTACGGCCAACAAACTAGAATTTCGCCCGATTCCCATATTTTCATGTACTCTAGCCCACGTCTTCCGAGTGGGCTCGGCTCCCCCGAAACTGGATTGCCTAACATTTTTCCAGGCCATCAAATATGACCTAAGGAACCATAATAACCTCCGAGTGGGTCCGGACCCCGATCACATAAAATTATTCCGAGCCATAAAATACGACCTAAGGAACCATAGTCACCGCCCGCCGTGTCCGTTCCTTGTTGTTTTCATTTTACGGCCAACAAACTAGAATTTCGCCCGATTCCCATTTTTTCGTGTGCTATATAGCCCACGCCTTCCGAGTGGGTCCGGGCCCCCGGACCCAGATCACCTAAAATTATTCGGGGCCATCAAATTCGACCTAAGGAACCATAGTCACCGCCCCGCCATGGCAGTTCCTCGTTGTTTTACGTTTTCCGGCCAAAAAACTAGAATTCCGCCCGATTCCCATATATTCGTGTGCTAATAGCCCACGCCTTCCTAGTGGGTCCGGGCCCCCGGATCCCAATCGCCAAAAATATTTTCGGGCTATCAACTACGACCTAAGGAACCATAGTCACCGCCCCGCCATGACCGTTCCTCGTTATTTTGCTTTTTACGACCAAAAAACTAGAATACCGCCCGATTCCCATATTTTCGTGTGCTCTAGCCCACGCCTTCCGAGTGGGCCCGGGTCCCCTGAAACTGGATTGCCTAACATTTTTCTAGGCCATCAAATATGACCTAAAGAATCATAGTCACCGCCCCGCCATGGCCGTTCCTCGTTGTTTTGCGTTTTATGGCCAAAAAAGTAAAATTCCGTCCGATTCCCAAATATTCGTGTGCTATATCTAGCCCACGCCTTCTGAGTGGGTCCGGTCCCCCCGGACCCCGATCGCCTAAAATTATTCCGGGCCATCAAATACGACCTAAGGAACCATAGTCACTGCCCCGCCGTGGCCGTTCCTCGTTGTTTTGCATTTTACGGCCAAAAAACTAGAATTTCGCCCGATTCCAATTTTTTCGTGTGCTATATAGCCCATGCCTTCCGAGTGGATCCGGGCCCCCGGACCCCGATCGCCTAAATTATTCGGGGACATCAAATTCGACCTAAGGAACCATAGTCACCGCCCCGCCATGGCAGTTCCTCGTTGTTTTGCGTTTTACTTCCAAAAACTAGAATTCCACCCGATTCCCATATATTCGTGTGCTAATAGCCCACGCCTTCCGAGTGGGGCCTGGACCCCCGGACCCCGATCGCCTAAACTTTTTACGAGCCATCAAATACAACCTAAGGAACCATAGTCAGCGCCCTGCCGTGGCCGTTCCTTGTTGTTTTACATTTTACAGCCAAAAAACTAGAATTTCTCTCGATTCCCATATTTTCGTGTACTATAGCCCATTCCTTCCGAGTGGGTCCGGCCCCCCTCACCCTGATCGCCTAAAAATATTCGGGGCCATCAAATACGACCTAAGGAACCTTAGTCACCTCCCCGCCATGGCCGTTCATCGTTGTTTTGCATTTTACGGCCAAAAAACTAGAATTTCGCCCGATTCCCATATTTTCGTGTGCTATAGCCCATGCCTTCCGAGTGGGTCCGAGCCCCCGGACCCCGATCGCCTAAAATTATTCGAAGCCATCAAATTCGACCTAAGGAACCACAGTCACGGCCCCACCATGGCCGTTCCTCATTGTTTTGCATTTTACTGCCAAAAAACTAGAATTCCACTCGATTCCCATATATTCGTGTGCTATATAGCCCACGCCTTCCTAGTGGGTCCGGGCCCCCGGTCCCCGATTGCCTAAAATTTCTCCAAGCAATCAAATACGACCTAAGGAACCATAGTCACCACCCCGCCATGACCGTTCCTCATTGTTTTGCTTTTTACGACCAAAAAACTAGAATTCCGCTCGATTACCATATTTTCGTGTGCTCTAGCCCACGCCTTCCGAGTGGGCCCGGGTCCCCCGAAACCGGATTGCCTAACATTTTTCCAGGCCATCAAATAGGACCTAAGGAACCATTGTCACCGCCCCGCCATGGCCGTTCCTGGTTGTTTCGTGTTTTACGGCCATAAAACTAGAATTTCGCCCGATTCCCATATATTCGTGTGCTAGCCCACACCTTCTGAGTGGGTCCGGGCCCCGTGGATATCGACCACCTAAAATTATTTCGGGCCATCAAATATGACCTAAGGAACCATAGTCACCACCCCGCCATGGCCGCCCTCGTTGTTTTGTATTTTACGGCTAAAAAACTAGAATTTCGCCTGATTCCCATATTTTCGGGTGCCATAGCCCTTGCCTTCCGAGTGGGTCCTGGCCCCAGGACCCCAATTGCCTAAAATTTTCCGAGCCATCAAATACGACCTAAGGAACCATAGTCTCCGCCCTGCCATGACCGTTCCTCGTTGTTTTGCATTTTAAGAACAAAAAAGTACAATTCCGCCCGATTCCCTTATTTTTGTGTGTTCTAGCCCACGCCTTCCGAGTGGGCCGGGTCCTCCGAAATTGGATTTCCTTACATTTTTCCAGGCACTCAAATACGACCTAAGGAACCATAGTCACTGCCCCGCCATGGCCATACCTCGTTGTTTTGCATTTTACTGCCAAAAAATTAGAATTCCACTCGATTCCCATATATTCGTGTGCTATAGCCCACGCCTTCCTAGTGGGTCCGGGCCCCCGGTCCCCGATTGCCTAATATTTCTCCAAGCAATCAAATACGACCTAAGGAACCATAGTCACTGCCCCGCCTTGACAGTTCCTCATTGTTTTGCTTTTTAAGACCAAAAAACTAGAATTCCGCTCGATTCCCATATTTTCGTGTGCTCTAGCCCACGCCTTCCGAGTGGGCCCGGGTCCCACGAAACCGGATTGCCTAACATTTTTCCAGGCCATCAAATACGACCTAAGGAACCATAGTCACCGCCCCGCCATGGCCGTTCCTAGTTGTTTCGCGTTTTACGATCAGAAAACTAGAATTTCTCTTGATTCCCATATTTTCGGGTGCTATAGCCCATACCTTCCGAGTGGGTCCTAGGCCCCCCGGACCCCGATCGCCTAAAATTTATTTGGGCTATCAAATATGACTGAAGGATCCACAGTCACCACCCTTCCATGACCGTTCCTCGTTGTTTTGCTTTTTACGACCAAAAAATTATATTTCTGCCCGATTCCCATATTTTCGTGTGCTCTTGCCCACGCCTTCCGAGTGGGCCCGGGTCCCCAGAAACCGGATTGCCTAATATGTTTCCAGGCCATCAAATACGACCAAAGGAACCATAGTCACCACCCCGCCATGGCCATTCCTCGTTGTTTGGCGTATTACGGCCAAAAAACTAGAATTCCGCCCGATTCCCATATATTCTTGTGCTATAGCCCACGCCTTCCTAGTGGGTCCGGGCGCCCAGACTCCTATCGCCTAAAAATTTTCCGGGCTATCAAATACGACCTAAGGAACCATAGTCACCTCCCCGCCATGACCGTTCCTCGTTGTTTTGCTTTTTACGACCAAAAAACTAGAATTCCGCCCGATTCTCATATTTTCATGTGCTCTAGCCCACGCCTTCCGAGTGGGCCCGGCTCCCCCGAAACTGGATTGCCTAACATTTTTCCAGGCCATCAAATATGACCTAAGGAACCATAATCACCTCCGAGTGGGTCCGGACCCCGATCACATAAAATTATTCCGAGCCATCAAATACGACCTAAGGAACCATAGTCACCGCCCGCCGTGTCCGTTCCTTGTTGTTTTCATTTTACGGCGAAAAAACTAGATTTCCGCCCGATTCCCATATTTTCGTGTGCTCTTGCCCACGCCTTCCGAGTGGGCCCGGGTCCCCCAAAACCGGATTGCCTAATATTTTTCCAGGCCATCAAATACGACCAAAGGAACCATAGTCACCGCCTCGCCATGGCCGTTCCTCGTGTTTTTGCATTTTACGGCCAAAAAACTAAAATTCTGCCCGATTTCCATATATTTGTGTGCTATAGCCCACGCCTTCCTAGTGGGTCCGGGCCCTCGGTCCCCGATTGCCTAAAATTTGTCCAAGCAATCAAATACGACCTAAGGAACCATAGTCACCACCCCGCCATGACCGTTCCTCATTGTTTTGCTTCTTACGACCAAAAAACTAGAATTCCGCTCGATTACCATATTTTCGTGTGCTCTAGCCCACGCCTTCCGAGTGGGCCCGGGTCCCCCGAAACCGGATTGCCTAACATTTTTCCAGGCCATCAAATAGGACCTAAGGAACCATTGTCACCGCCCCGCCATGGCCATTCCTGGTTGTTTCGTGTTTTACGGCCAAAAAACTAGAATTTCGCCGGATTCCCATATATTCGTGTGCTAGCCCACACCTTCCGAGTGGGTCCGGGCCCCATGGATATTGACCACCTAAAATTATTCCGCGCCATCAAATATGACCTAAGGAACCATAGTCACCACCCCGCCATGGCCGCCCTCGTTGTTTTGTATTTTACGGCCAAAAAACTAGAATTTCGCCTGATTCCCATATTTTCGTGTGCCATAGCCCATGCCTTCCGAGTGGGTCCTGGCCCCAGGACCCCAATTGCCTAAAATTTTCCGAGCCATCAAATACGACCTAAGGAACCATAGTCTCCGCCCTGCCATGACCGTTCCTCGTTGTTTTGCATTTTAAGAACAAAAAAGTACAATTCCGCCCGATTCCCTTATTTTTGTGTGTTCTAGCCCACGCCTTCCGAGTGGGCCGGGTCCTCCGAAATTGGATTGCCTTACATTTTTCCAGGCCATCAAATACGACCTAAGGAACCATAGTCACCGCCCCACCATGGCCATACCTCGTTGTATTGCATTTTACTGCCAAAAAATTAGAATTCCACTCGATTCCAATATATTCGTGTGCTATAGCCCACGCCTTCCTAGTGGGTCCGGGCCCCCGGTCCCCGATTGCCTAAAATTTCTCCAAGCAATCAAATACGACCTAAGGAACCATAGTCACTGCCCCGCCATGACAGTTCCTCATTGTTTTGCTTTTTACGACCAAAAAACTAGAATTCCGCTCGATTTCCATATTTTCGTGTGCTCTAGCCCACGCCTTCCGAGTGGGCCCGGGTCCCCCGAAACCGGATTGCCTAACATTTTTCCAGGCCATCAAATACGACCTAAGGAACCATAGTCACCGCCCCGCCATGGCCGTTCCTAGTTGTTTCGCGTTTTACGATCAGAAAACTAGAATTTCTCTTGATTCCCATATTTTCGGGTGCTATAGCCCATACCTTCCGAGTGGGTCCTAGGCCCCCCGGACCCCGATCGCCTAAAATTTATTTGGGCTATCAAATATGACTGAAGGATCCACAGTCACCACCCCTCCATGACCGTTCCTCGTTGTTTTGCTTTTTACGACCAAAAAATTATATTTCTGCCCGATTCCCATATTTTCGTGTGCTCTTGCCCACGCCTTCCGAGTGGGCCCGGGTCCCCAGAAACCGGATTGCCTAATATGTTTCTAGGCCATGAAATACGACCAAAGGAACCATAGTCACCACCCCGCCATGGCCATTCCTCGTTGTTTGGCGTATTACGGCCAAAAAACTAGAATTCCGCCCGATTCCCATATATTCTTGTGCTATAGCCCACGCCTTCCTAGTGGGTCCGGGCGCCCAGACTCCTATCACCTAAAAATTTTCCGGGCTATCAAATACAACCTAAGGAACCATAGTCACCTCCCCGCCATGACCGTTCCTCGTTGTTTTGCTTTTTACGACTAAAAAACTAGAATTCCGCCCGATTCCCATATTTTCATGTGCTCTAGCCCACGCCTTCCGAGTGGGCCCGGCTCCCCCGAAACTGGATTGCCTAACATTTTTCCAGGCCATCAAATATGACCTAAGGAACCATAATCACCTCCGAGTGGGTCCGGACCCCGATCACATAAAATTATTCCGAGCCATCAAATACGACCTAAGGAACCATAGTCACCGCCCGCCGTGTCCGTTCCTTGTTTTTTTCATTTTACGGCGAAAAAACTAGATTTCCGCCCGATTCCCATATTTTCGTGTGCTCTTGCCCACGCCTTCCGAGTGGGCCCGGGTCCCCCAAAACCGGATTGCCTAATATTTTTCCAGGCCATCAACTACGACCAAAGGAACCATAGTCACCGCCTCGCCATGGCCGTTCCTCGTGTTTTTGCATTTTACGGCCAAAAAACTAAAATTCCGCCCGATTTTCATATATTCGTGTGCTATAGCCCACGCCTTCCTAGTGGTTCCGGGCCCTCGGTCCCCGATTGCCTAAAATTTGTCCAAGCAATCAAATACGACCTAAGAAACCACAGTCACCGCCCCGCCATGACCGTTCCTCGTTGTTTTGCTTTTTTTGACCAAAAAACTAAAATTCTGCCCGATTCCCATATTTTCGTGTGCCCTAGCACACGCCTTCCGAGTGGGACCGGGTCCCCCGAAACCAGATTGCCTAACATTTTTCCAGGCCATCAAATACAACCTAAGGAACCATAGTCACCGCCTCGCCATGGCCGTTCCTCGATGTTTTGCGTTTTACGGCCAAAAACCTAGAATTCCGCCTGATTCCCATATATTCGTGTGCTATAGCCCACGCCTTCCTAGTGGGTCCGGGCCCCCCGGAGATCGACCGCCTAAAATTATTTCGGGCCATGAAATACGACCTAAGGAACCATAGTCACCGCCCCGCCATGGCCGTTCCTCGTTGTTTTGCATTTTACGGCCAAAACACTAGAATTTCGCCCGATTCCCATATTTTCGTGTGCTATAGCCCACTCCTTCCGAGTGGGTCCGGAGCCCCCGGAACTCTATCGCCTAAACATTTTCCAAGCTATCAAATTCTACCTAAGGAACCATTGTCACCGTCCCGCCATGACCGTTCATCGTTGTTTTGCATTTTACGGCCAAAAAACTAGAATTTCGCCCGATTCCCATATTTTCGTGTGCTATAGCCCATGCCTTCCGAGTGGGTCCGAGCCCCCGGACCCCGATCGCTTAATTATTCGAAGCCATCTATTTCGACCTAAGGAACCACAGTCACCGCCCCACCATGGCCGTTCCTCGTTGTTTTGCATTTTACTGCCAAAAAACTAGAATTCCACTCGATTCCCATATATTCGTGTGCTATATAGCCCACGCCTTCCGAGTGGGTCCGGGCCCCCGGTCCCCGATTGCCTAAAATTTCTCCAAGAAATCAAATACGACCTAAGTAACCATAGTCACCACCCCGCCATGACCGTTCCTCATTGTTTTGCTTTTTACGACCAAAAAACTAGAATTCCGCTTGATTCCCATATTTTCGTGTGCTCTAGCCCACGCCTTCCGAGTGGGCCCGGGTCCCCCAAAAACGGATTGCCTAACATAGTCCAGGCCATCAAATAGGATCTAAGGAACCATTGTCACCGCCCCGCCATGGCCGTTCCTAGTTGTTTCGTGTTTTATGGCCAAAAAACTAGAATTCCGCCCGATTCCCATATATTCATGTGCTAGCCCACACCTTCCGAGTGGGTCCGGGCCCCGTGGATATCGACCACCTAAAATTATTCCGGGCCATCAAATATGACCTAAGGAACCATATTCACCACCCCGCCATGGCCGCCCTCGTTGTTTTGTATTTTACGGCCAAAAAACTAGAATTTCGCCTGATTCCCATATTTTCGTGTGCCATAGCCCATGCCTTCCGAGTGGGTCCTGGCCCCAGGACCCCGATCGCCTAAATTTATTCAGGGCCATAAAATACGACCTGAGGAACCATAGTATCCGCCCCGCCATGGCCGTTTCTCGTTGATTTGCATTTTACGGCCAAAAAACTAGAATTCCGCCCGATTCTCATATATTCGTGTAGATGCCATGCCTTCCAAGTGGCTTCGGGCACCCGGACACTGACCGCCTAAATTTTTTCCGGGCTAGAAAATACGACCTAAAGAACCATAGCCACCTCCCTGCCATGACCGTTCTTCATTGTTTTGCTTTTTACGGCCAAAAAAATTGAATTTTGCCTGATTGCCTTATTTTCGTGTGCTATAGCCACGCCATCCAAGTGGGACCGGGCCCCCGGACTCCGATCGCCTAAAATTTTCCGAGCCATCAAATACGACCTAAGGAACCATAGTCTCTGCCCTGCCATGACCGTTCTTCGTTGTTTTGCATTTAAAGAACAAAAAAGTACAATTCTGCCCGATTCCCTAATTTTTGTGTGTTCTAGCCCACGCCTTCCGAGTGGGCCCGGGTCCTCCGAAATCGGATTGCCTTACATTTTTCCAGGCCATCAAATATGACCTAAGGAACCATAGTCACCGCCCCGCCATGGCCGTACCTCGTTATTTTTCTTTTTACTACCAAAAAACTAGAATTCCACTCGATTCCCATATATTCGTGTGCTATAGCCCACGCCTTCCTAGTGGGTCCGGGCCCCCTGTCCCCGATTGCCTAAAATTTCTCCAAGCAATCAAATACGACCTAAGGAACCATAGTCACTGCCCCGCCATGATAGTTCCTCATTGTTTTGCTTTTTACACCCAAAACACTAGAATTCCGCTCGATTCCCATATTTTCGTGTGCTCTAGCCCACGCCTTCCGAGTGGGCCCGGGTCCCCCGAAACCGGATTGCCTAACATTTTTTCAGGCCATCAAATGTGACCTAAGGAACCATAGTCACCGCCCCGCCATGGCCGTTCCTAGTTGTTTTGCGTTTTAAGATAAAGAAACTAGAATTTCTCTTGATTCCCATATTTTCGGGTGCTGTAGCCCATACCTTGCGATTGGGTCCTAGGCCTCCCGGACCCCGATCGCCTAAAAATTTTTTGGGCTATCAAATATGACTGTAGGATCCACAGTCACCACCCCTCTATGACCGTTCCTTGTTGTTTTTCTTTTTACGACCAAAAAACTAGATTTCTGCCCGATTCCCATATTTTCGTGTGCTCTTGCCCACGCCTTCCGAGTGGGCCCGGGTCCTCCGAAACCGGATTGCCTAATATTTTTCCAGGCCATAAAATACGACCAAAGGAACCATAGTCACCGCCCCGCCATGGCCATTCCTCGTTGCTTGGCGTATTACGGCCAAAAAACTAGAATTCCGCCCGATTCCCATATATTCGTGTGCTATAGCCCACGCCTTCCTAGTGGGTCCGGCCCCCCAGACTCCTATCGCCTAAAAATTTTCCGGGCTATCAAATACGACCTAAGGAACCATGGTCACCTCCCCGCCATGACCGTTCCTCGTTGTTTTGCTTTTTACGAACAAAAAACTAGAATTCCGCCTGATTCCCATATTTTCATGTGCTCTAGCCCACGCCTTCCGAGTGGGCCCGGCTCCCCCGAAACTGGATTGCCTAACATTTTTCCAGGCCATCAAATATGACCTATGGAACCATAATCACCTCCGAGTGGGTCCGGACCCCGATCACCTAAAATTATTCGGAGCCATCAAATACGACCTAAGGAACCATAGTCACCGCCCGCCGTGTCCGTTCCTAGAATTTTGCCTGATTCCCATTTTTTCGTGTGCTATATAGCCCACGCCTTCCGAGTGGGTCCGGGCCCCCGGACCCAGATCGCCTAAAATTATTCGGGGCCATCAAATTCGACCTAAGGAACCATAGTCACCGCCCCGCCATGGCAGTTCCTCGTTGTTTTACGTTTTCCGGCCAAAAAACTAGAATTCCGCCCGATTCCCATATATTCGTGTGCTAATAGCCCACGCCTTCCTAGTGGGACCGGGCCCCCCAGATCCCAATCGCCTAAAATATTTCCGGGCTATCAACTACGACCTAAGGAACCATAGTCACCCCCCACCATGACCGTTCCTCGTTATTTTGCTTTTTACGACCAAAACACTTGAATACCGCCCGATTGCCATATTTTCGTGTGCTCTAGCCCACGACTTTCGAGTGGGCCCGGGTCCCCTGAAACCGGATTGCCTAACATTTTTCCAGGGCATCAAATATGACCTAAAGAATCATAGTCACCACCCCGCCATGGCCGTTCCTCGTTGTTTTGCGTTTTACGGCCAAAAAAGTAAAATTCCGTCCGATTCCCAAATATTCGTGTGCTATATCTAGCCCACGCCTTCCGAGTGGGTCTGGTCCCCCCGGACCCCGATCGCCTAAAATAATTCCGGGCCATCAAATACGACCTAAGGAACCATAGTCACCGCCCCGCCGTGGCCATTCCTCGTTGTTTTGCATTTTACGGCCAAAAAACTAGAATTTTGCCAGATTCCAATTTTTTCGTGTGCTATATAGCCCATGCCTTCCGAGTGGATCCGGGCCCCCGGACCCCGATTGCCTAAATTATTCGGGGACATCAAATTCGACCTAAGGAACCATAGTCACCGCCCCGCCATGGCAGTTCCTCGTTGTTTTGCGTTTTACTTCCAAAAACTAGAATTCCGCCCGATTCCCATATATTCGTGTGCTAATAGCCCACGCCTTCCGAGTGGGACCTGGCCCCCCGGACCCCGATCGCCTAAACTTTTTATGAGCCATCAAATACAACCTAAGGAACCATAGTCACCTCCACGCCGTGGCCGTTCCTCATTGTTTTACATTTTACAGCCAAAAAACTAGAATTTCTCTCGATTCCCATATTTTTGTGTACTATAGCCCATTTCTTCCGAGTGGGTCCGGCCCCCCTCACCCTGATCGCCTAAAAATATTCGGGGCCATCAAATACGACCTAAGGAACCTTAGTCACCTCCCTGCCATGGCCGTTCATCGTTGTTTTGCATTTTACGGCCAAAAAACTAGAATTTCGCCCGATTCCCATATTTTCGTGTGCTATAGCCCATGCCTTCCGAGTGGGTCCGAGCCCCCTGACCCCGATCGCCTAAAATTATTTGAAGCCATCAAATTCGACCTAAGGAACCACAGTCACGGCCCCACCATGGCCGTTCCTCGTTGTTTTGCATTTTACTGCCAAAAAACTAGAATTCCACTCGATTCCCATATATTCGTGTGCTATATAGTCCACGCCTTCCTAGTGGGTCCGGGCCCCTGGTCCCCGATTGCCTAAAATTTCTCCAAGCAATCAAATAGGACCTAAGGAACCATAGTCACCACCACACCATGGCCGTTCCTAGTTGTTTTGCATTTTACGGCCAAAAACCTAGAATTTCGCCTGATTCCTATATTTTCGTGTGCTATAGCCCACTCCTTCCGAGTGGGTCCGGAGCCCCCGGAACTCTATCGCCTAAACATTTTCCAAGCTATCAAATACTACCTAAGGAACCATTGCCACCGTCCCGCCATGACCGTTCATCGTTGTTTTGCATTTTACGGCAAAAAAACTAGAATTTCGCCCGATTCCCATATTTTCGTGTGCTATAGCCCATGCCTTCCGAGTGGGTCCGAGCCCCCGGACCCCGATCGCCTAAAATTATTCGAAGCCATCAAATTCGACCTAAGGAACCATAGTCACCGCCCCACCATGGCCGTTCCTCGTTGTTTTGCATTTTACTGCCAAAAAACTAGAATTCCACTCGATTCCCATATATTCGTGTGCTATATAGCCCACGCCTTCCTAGTGGGTCCGGGCCCCCGGTCCCCGATTGCCTAAAATTTCTACAAGAAATCAAATACAACTTAAGGAACCATAGTCGCCACCACACCATGGCCGTTCCTAGTTGTTTTGCATTTTACGGCCAAAAACCTAGAATTTCGCCTGATTCCCATATTTTCGTGTGCTATAGCCCACACCTTCCGAGTGGGTCCAGGCCCTCCGGACCCCGATCACCAAAAATTTATTTAGGCCATCAAATACGACTGAGTGATCCATAGTCACCGCCCTGCCGTGACCGTTCCTCGTTGTTTTGCGTTTTACGACCAAAAAACGAGAATTTCTCCTGATTCCCATATTTTTCGTGTGCTATAGCCCACGCCTTCGGAGTGGGTCCAGGCCCCCGGACCCCGATCGCCTAAAATTATTCTGGGCCATCAAATACGACCTAAAGAACCATAGTCACCACCCCGCCATGGCCGTTCCTCGTTGTTTTGCGTTTTACGGCCAAAAAACTAGAATTTTGCCCTATTCCCATATTTTCGTGTGCTATAGCCCACACCTTCCGAGTGGGTCCAGGCCCCCCGGACCTCAATCACCTAAAATTTATTTGGGCCACCAAATATGACCGAAGGATCTATAGTCACCACCCCTCCATGACCGTTCATCATTGTTTTGCTTTTTACGACCAAAAAACTAGAATTCCGCCCGATTCCCATATTTTCGTGTGCTATAGCCCATTCCTTCCGAGTGGGCCCGGATCCCCCGAAACGGATTGCCTAAAATTTTTCCAGGCCATCAAATACGACCTAAGGAACCATAGTCACTGCCCCACTATGGGCGTTCCTTGTTGTTTTGCGTTTTACAACCAAAAAACTTGAATTCTCCCCGATTCCCATATATTCATGTGCTATAGCCCACGCCTTCCGAGTGGGTCTGGGCCCCCCGGACCCGAATCGGCTAAAATTATTTCGGGCCATCAAATATGACCTAAGGAACCATAGTCACCGCCTCCCCGTGCCCGTTCCTCGTTGTTTTGCATTTTACGGCTAAAAAGCTAGAATTTTGCCCGATTCTCATATATTTGTGTGCTATAGCCCATGCCTTCCGAGTGTGTCCAAGCTCCCCGGACCCCGATCACCTAAAATTTATTTGGGCCATCAAATATGACCGAAGGATCCATAGTCACAACCTCTCCATGACCGTTCCTCGTTGTTTTGCTTTTTACGACCAAAAAACTAGAATTCTGCCCGATTCCCATATTTTCGTGTGATCTAGCCCACACCTTCCGAGTGGGCCCGGGTCCCCCAATTTCGGATTGCCTAACATTTTTCCAGGCCATTAAATACGACCTAAGGAACCATAGTCACCCCCCCCCCGCCATGGCCGTTCCTCGTTGATTGGCGTTTTACGGCCAAAAAACTAGAATTCCGCCTGATTCCCATATATTCGTGTGCTATAGCCCCTCGCACCCGTTCCTCCTTGTTTTGCATTTTACGGAAAAAAACTAGAATTTCGCCCGATTCCCATATTTTCGTGTGCTCTAGCCCACGCCTTCCGAGTGGGCCTGGGTCCCCCGAAAACCGAATTGCCTTACATTTTTCCAGGCCATTAAATACGACCTAAGGAACCATAGTCACTGCCCCCCATGACCGTTCCTCGTTGTTTTGCTTTTTTCGGCAAAAAAACTAGAATTCTGCCTGATTCCCATATATTCGTGTGCTATAGCGCATGCCTTCCTAGTGGGTCCGGGCCCCCCGTACCCCGATTGCCTAATATATTTTCGGGCTATCAAATATTACCGAATGATCAATAGTCTCCGCCTTGCCATGTCTGTTCCTCGTTGTTTTGCGTTTTACGGCCAAAAAACTAGAATTCCGACCGATTCCCAAATATTCGTGTGCTCGCCTTCCTAATGGGTTCGGCCCCCCCGTACCCTGATCGCCTAAAATATTTTTGGGCTATCAAATACGACCTAAGGAACCATAGTCTCCGCCCTGCCATGACCGTTCCTCGTTGTTTTGCTTTTTACGAACAAAAAACTAGAATTTCGCCCGAAAACCGGATATTCTAAAATTATTCAGGCCATCAAATACGACGTAAGGACCCATAATCACTGCCCCGCCATGGCCGTTCCTCGTTGTTTTTAATTTTACGGCCAAAAAACTAGAATTTTGCCCGATTCCCATATATTCGTGTGCTCGCCTTCCTAGTGGGTCCGGGCTCACCGTACCCCGATCGCCTAAAATATTTCCGGGCTATCAAATACGACCTAAGGAAGCATAGTCTCTGCCCTACCATGACCGTTCCTCGTTGTTTTGCTTTTTACGAACAAAAAACTAGAATTCCGCCCGATTCCCATATTTTCGTATGCTCTAGCCCACGCCTTCCGAGTGAGCTCGGGTCCCCCGAAACCGGAGTGCCTTACATTTTTCCAGGCCATCAAATACGACCTAAGGAACCATAGTCACCGCCCCTCCATGACCGTTCCTCGTTGTTTTGCTTTTTACGAATAAAAAACAAGAATTCCGCCTGATTCCCATATATTCGTGTGCTATAGCCCACGCCTTCCGAGTGGGTCCGGGCCCTCGGTCCCCGATTGCCTAAAATTTCTCCAAGCAATCAAATACGAACTAAGGAACCATAGTCACTCCCCCGCCATGACAGTTCCTCATTGTTTTGCTTTTTACGACCAAAAAACTAGAATTCCGCTCGATTCCCATATTTTCGTGTGCTCTAGCCCACGCCTTTCGAGTGGGCCCGGGTCCCCCGAAACCGGATTGCCTAACATTTTTCCAGGCCATCAAATACGACCTAAGGAACCATAGTCACCGCCCCGCCATGGCCGTTCCTAGTTGTTTCGCATTTTACGACCAAAAAACTAGAATTTCTCTTGATTCCCATATTTTCGGGTGCTATAGCCCATACCTTCCGAGTTGGTCCTAGGCCCCCCGGACCCCGATCACCCAAAATTTATTTGGGCTATCAAATATGACTAAAGGATCCACAGTCACAACCCCTCCATGACCGTTCCTCATTGTTTTGCTTTTTACGACCAAAAAACTAGATTTTCGCCCGATTCCCATATTATCGTGTGCTCTTGCCCACGCCTTCCGAGTGGGCCCGGGTCCCCTGAAACCGGATTGCCTAATATTTTTCCAGGCCATGAAATACGACCAAAGGAACCATAGTCACCGCCTCGCCATGGTCGTTCCTCGTGTTTTTGCATTTTTCGGCCAAAAAACTAAAATTCCGCCCGATTTCCATATATTCGTGTGCTATAGCCCACGCCTTCCTAGTGGTTCCGGGCCCTCGGTCCCCGATTGCCTAAAATTTCTCCAAGCAATCAAATTCGACCTAAGAAACCATAGTCACCGCCCCGCCATGACCGTTCCTCGTTGTTTTCCTTTTTTGACCAAAAAACTAAAATTCTGCCCGATTCCCATATTTTCGTGTGCTCTAGCACACGCCTTCCGAGTGGGCCCGAGTCCCCCGAAACCGGATTGCCTAACATTTTTCTAGGCCATCAAATACGACCTAAGGAACCATAGTCACCGCCTCGCCGTGGCCGTTCCTCGTTGTTTTGCGTTTTACGGCCAAAAACCTAGAATTTCGCCTGATTCCCATATATTCGTGTGCTATAGCCCACGCCTTCCTAGTGGGTCCGGGCCCCCCGGAGATCGACCGCCTAAAATTATTTCGGGCCATGAAATACGACCTAAGGAACCATAGTCACCACCCCGCCGTGGCCGTTTCTCGTTGTTTTGCATTTTACGGCCAAAACACTAGAATTTCGCCCGATTCTCATATTTTCGTGTGCTATAGCCCACTCCTTCCGAGTGGGTCCGGAGCCCCCGGAACTCTATCGCCTAAACATTTTCCAAGCTATCAAATACTACCTAAGGAACCATTGCCACCGTCCTTCCATGACCGTTCTTCGTTGTTTTGCTTTATACGGCCAAAAAACTTGAATTTTGCTCAATTGCCATATTTTCGTGTGCTTAGCCCACGCCTTCCAATTGGGACCGGGCCCCCGGACCCCGATCGCCTAATATTTTTCCGAGCCATCAAGTACAACCTAAGGAACCATATTCACTGCCCCGCCATGGCCGTTCCTCGTTATTTTGCGTTTTACGACCAAAAAACTAGAATTTCTCTTGATTCCCATATTTTCGTGTGCTATAGCCCACGCCTTCCGAGTGGGTTCAGGCCCCCGGACCCTGATCGCCTAAAATTATTCTAGGCCATCAAATACGACCTAAGGAACCATAGTCGCCACCCCACCATGGCCGTTCCTAGTTGTTTTGCATTTTACGGCCAAAAACCTAGAATTTCGCCTGATTCCCATATTTTCGTGTGCTATAGCCTACACCTTCCGAGTGGGTCCAGGCCCTCCGGGCCCCGATCGCCAAACATTTATTTGGGCCATCAAATACGACTGAATGATCCATAGTCACCGCCCTGCCGTGACCGTTCCTCATTGTTTTGCGTTTTACGACCAAAAAACTAGAATTTCTCCTGATTTCCCATATTTTTCGTGTGCTATAGCCCACGCCTTCCGAGTGGGTCCAGGCCCCCAGACCCCGATCGCCTAAAATTATTCTGGGCCATCAAATACGACCTAAAGAACCATAGTCACCACCCTGCCATGGCCGTTCCTCGTTGTTTTGCGTTTTACGGCCAAAAAACTAGAATTTTGCCCTATTCCCATATTTTCGTGTGCTATAGCCCACACCTTCCAGGCTATCAAATACGACCTAAGGAACCATATTCACCACCCCACTATGGCTGTTCCTTGTTGTTTTGCGTTTTACAAACAAAAAACTTGAATTCTCCCCGATTCCCATATATTCATGTGCTATAGCCCACGCCTTCCGAGTGGGTCTGGGCCCCCCGGACCCCAATCGGCTAAAATTATTTCGGGCCATCAAATATGACCTAAGGAACCATAGTCACTGCCCCCCCCCCCATGCCCGTTCCTCGTTGTTTTGCATTTTACGGCTAAAAAACTAGAATTTTGCCCGATTCCCATATTTTTGTGTGCTATAGCCCATGCCTTCCGAGTGTGTCCAGGCTCCCCGGACCCCGATCGCCTAAAATTTATTTGGGCCATCAAATATGACCGAAGGATCCATAGTCACAACCCCTCCATGACCGTTCCTCGTTGTTTTGCTTTTTACGACCAAAAAATTAGAATTCTGCCCGATTCCCATATTTTCGTGTGATCTAGCCCACACCTTCCGAGTGGGCCCGGGTCCCCCAATTCCGGATTGCCTAACATTTTTCCAGGCCATTAAATATGACCTAAGGAACCATAGTCACCCCCCGCCATGGCCGTTCCTCGTTGATTGGCGTTTTACGGCCAAAAAACTAGAATTCCGCCCGATTCCCATATATTCATGTGCTATAGCCCACGCCTTCCGAGGGGGTCCGGGCCCCCCAGACCCCGATCGGCTAAAATTATTCCGGGCCATCAAATACGACCTAAGGAACCATAGTCACCCCCTCTCCCCCCTCGCGACCGTTCCTCCTTGTTTTGCATTTTACGGAAAAAAAACTAGAATTTCGCCCGATTCCCATATTTTTGTGTGCTCTAGCCCATGCCTTCCGAGTGGGCCTAGGTCCCCCGAAAATCGGATTGCCTTACATTTTTCCAGGCCATCAAATACGACCTAAGGAACCATAGTCACTGCCCCCCATGACCGTTCCTCGTTGTTTTGCTTTTTTCGGCAAAAAAAACTAGAATTCTACCTGATTCCCATATATTCGTATGCTATAGCGCATGCCTTCCTAGTGGGTCCGGGCCAACCGTACCCCGATTGCCTAATATATTTTCGGGCTATCAAATATGACCGAATGATCAATAGTCTCCGCCCTGCCATGTCTGTTCCTCGTTGTTTTGCATTTTACGGCCAAAAAACTAGAATTCCGCCCGATTCCCAAATATTCGTGTGCTCGCCTTCCTAGTGGGTTCGGGCCCCCCGTACCCTGATCGCCTAAAATATTTCCGGGCTATCAAATACGACCTAAGGAACGATAGTCTCCGCCCTGCCATGACCGTTCCTCGTTGTTTTGCATTTTACGAACAAAAAACTAGAATTCCGCCCGATTCCCATATTTTCGTGTGCTCTAGCCCACGCCTTCCGAGTGAGCTCGGGTCCCCCGAAACCGGATTGCCTTACATTTTTCCAGGCCATCAAATACGACCTAAGGAACCATAGTCACCGCCCCGCCATGACCGTTCCCTGTTGTTTTGCTTTTTACGAACAAAAAACTAGAATTTCGCCCGATTCCAATATTTTCGTGTGCTCTAGCCAACGCCTTCCGAGTGCGCCCGGGTCCCCCGAAACCGGATTGCCTAAAATTTTTTTAGGCCATCAAATTCGACCTAAGGAACCATAGTCACCGCCCCGCCATGGCCATTCCTCATTATTTTGCGTTTTACGGCCATAAAACTAGAATTTCGCTTGATTCCCATATATTCGTGTGCTATAGCCCACGCCTTCCTAGTGGGTCCGGGCCCCCCGTACACCGATCGCCTAAACTATTTTCGGGCTATCAAATACGACCTAAGGAACCATAGTCTCCGCCTTTCCATGACCGTTCCTCATTGTTTTGCATTTTAGGAACAAAAAACTACAATTCCGCCTGATTCCCTTATTTTCCTGTGCTCTAGCCCACGCCTTCCGAGTGGGCCCCGGTCCCCCGAAACTGGATTGCCTTTCATTTCTCCAGGCCATCAAAACCGGATTGCCATTTTTCCATAGTCACCGCCCCGCCATGGCCGTTCCTTGTGTTTTTGCATTTTACTGCCAAAAAACTAAAATTCCGCCTGATTTACATATATTCGTGTGCTATAGCCCACGCCTTCCTATTGGGTCCGGGCCCCCCGGACCCCGATCGCCTAAAATATTTCGGGTCTATCAAATACGACCTAAGGAACCATAGTCACCGCCCTGCCATGACCGTTCCTTGTTGTTTTGCTTTTTACGACCAAAAAACTAGAATTCCGCCCGATTCCCATATTTTTGTGTGCTATAGACCACGCCTTCAGAGTGGTTCCGGACCCCGGACCCCAATTGCCCAAAATTATTCAGGGCCATAAAATACGACCTAACGAACAATAGTCACCGCCCCGCCATGGCCATTCCTCGTTCTTTTGCATTTTACGGCCAAAAAACTAGAATTTCGCCCGATTCCCATATATTCGTGTGCTATAGCCCACGCCTTCCGAGTGGATCCGGGCACCCCGGACACCGACCGCTTGAAATTATTCTGGGCCATCAAATACGACCTAAGGAACCATAGTCACCGCCCCGCCGTGGCCGTTCCTTGTTGTTTTGCATTTTACGGCCAAAACACTAGAATTTCGTCCGATTCCTATATTTTCGTGTGCCATAGCACATGCTTTCTGAGTGGGTTCGGGCCCCAGGACCCCGATCGCCTAAAATTATTCAGGGCCATCAAATACGACCTAAGGAACCATAGTCACCGCCCCACCATGGCCGTTCCTCATTGATTTGCGTTTTACGGCCAAAACATTAGAATTTCGCTAGATTCCCATATATTCGTGTGCTATAGCTCACGCCTTCCGAGTGGGTCCAGGCCCTCCGGACCCCGATCGCCAAAATTTTATTTGGGCCATCAAATACGACCGAATGATCCATAGTCACCGCCTTGCCAAGACCGTTCCTCGTTGTTTTGCGTTTTACGACCAAAAAACTAGAATTTCTTCTGATTCCCATATTTTCGTGTGCTACGCCTTCCGAGTGGATCTAGGCCCCCGGACCCCGATCGCCTAAAATTATTCTGGGCCATAAAATACTATCTAAGGAACCATATTCACCACCCCGCCATGGCCGTTCCTCATTGTTTTGCATTTTACGGCCAAAAAACTAGAATTTTGCCCGATTCCCATATTTTCGTGTGTTATAGCCCACACCTTCCGAGTGGGTCCAGGCCCCCCAGACCCGGATCGCCTAAAATTTTTCCGAGCCATCAAATACAACCTAAGGAACCATAGTCACTGCCCCGCCATGGCCGTTCCTCGTTATTTTGCGTTTTATGACCAAAAATCTAGAATTCCGCTCGATTCCCATTTTTTCGTGTGCTCTAGCCCACGCCTTCCGAGTGGACCCGGGTCCCCCGAAATCGGATTGCCTAAAATTTTTACAGGCCATCAAATACGACCTAAGGAACCATAGTCACCGCTCCGCCATGGCCGTTCCTCGTTGTTTTGTGTTTTACAGCCAAAAAACTAGAATTCCACCTGATTCCCATATATTCGTGTAGCCCACGGGGCCCGGACCCCGATCGCCTAAAATATTTCCGGGCTATCAAATACGACCTAAGGAACCATAGTCACCGCCCTTCCATGACCGTTCCTCATTTTTTTGCATTTTACGGCCAAAAATCTAGAATTCCGCCCGATTCCCATATATTCGTGTGCTATAGCCCACGACTTCCAAGTGGGTCCGGGCCCCCCGGACACCGACCGCCTAAAATAATTCCTGGCCATCAAATACGACCTAAGGAACCATAGTCACCGCCCCGCCATGGCCGTTCCTTGTTGTTTTGCATTTTAGGGCCAAAACACGAGAATTTCGCCTGATTCCCATATTTCGTGTGCCATAGCCCATGCCTTTCGAGTGGGTCCGGGCCCCAGGACCCCGATCGCCTGAAATTATTCAGGGCCATCAAATACGACCTATGGAACCATAGTCACCACCCCACCATGGCCGTTCCTCGTTGATTTGCGTTTTACGGCCAAAAAACTTGAATTTCGCCCGATTGCCATATTTTCATGTGCTATAGCACACGCCTTCCAAGTGGGACCGGGCCCCCGGACCCTGATCTCCTAAAATATTTTTGAGCCATCAAATACGACCTAAGGAACCATAATCACTGCCCCTCCATGGCCGTTCCTTGTTATTTTACGTTTTACGACCAAAAAACTAGAATTTCTCCTGATTCCCATATTTTCGTGTGCTATGGCCCACGCCCTCTGAGTGGGTCCGGGCCCCCGGACCCCGATCGCCTAAAATTATTCTGGGCCATCAAATACGAACTAAGGAACCATAGTCACCACCTCGCCATGGCCGTTCCTCATCGTTTTGCATTTTACGGCCAAAAAACTATAATTTTGCCTGATTCCCATATTTTCGTGTGCTATAGCCCACACCTTCCGAGTGGGTCCAGGCCCCCTGGACCCCGATCGCCAAAAATTTATTTGGGCCATCACATACGACCTAAGGATCCATAGTCACCGCCCCGCCATGACCGTTCCTTGTTGTTTTGCTTTTTACGACCAAAATACAAGAATTCCGCCTGATTCCCATATTTTCGTGTGCTATCTAGCCCACACCTTCCGAGTGGGTCCGGGCCCCCCGGACCCCGATCGCCTAAAATTTATTTGGGGGATCAAATACTATCGAAGGATCTAGAGTCACCACCCCTCCATGACCGTTCCTCGTTGTTTTGCTTTTTACGACCAAAAAACTAGAATTCCGCCCGATTCCCATATTTTCGTGTGCTCTAGCCCAAGCCTTCCGAGTGGGCCCAGGTCCCCCGAAACCGGATTTCGTAAAATTTTTCCAGGCCATCAAATACGACCTAAGGAACCATATTCACTGCCCCGCCATGGCCGTTCCTCATTGTTTTGCGTTTTACGGCCAAAAAAGTAGAATTTTGCCCAATTCCCATATTTTCGTGTGTTATAGCCCACACCTTCCGAGTGGGTCCAGGCCCCCCAGACCCCGATCGCCTAAAATTGTTCCGAGCCATCAAATACAACCTAAGGAACCATAGTCACTGCCCCGCCATGGCCGTTCCTTGTTATTTTGCGTTTTACGACCAAAAATCTAGAATTCCGCTCGATTCCCATATTTTCGTGTGCTCTAGCCCACGCCTTCCGAGTGGACCCAGGTCCCCCGAAATCGGATTGCCTAAAATTTTTACAGGCCATCAAATACGACCTAAGGAACCATAGTCACCGCCTCGCCATGGCCGTTCCTCGTTGTTTTGTGTTTTACAGCCAAAAAACTAGAATTCCACCTGATTCCCATATATTCGTGTAGCCCACGGGGCCCGGACCCCGATCGCCTAAAATATTTCCGGGCTATCAAATACGACCTAAGGAACCATAGTCACCGCCCTGCCATGACCGTTCCTCGTTTTTTTGCGTTTTACGGCCAAAAATCTAGAATTTCGCCCGATTCCCATATATTCGTGTGCTATAGCCCACGCCTTCCAAGTGGGTCCGGGCCCCCCAGACACCGACCGCCTAAAATTATTCCTGGCCATCAAATATGACCTAAGGAACCATAGTCACCGCCCCACCGAGGCCGTTCCTCGTTGTATTGCATTTTAGGGCCAAAACACGAGAATTTCGCCTGATTCCCATATTTCGTGTGCCATAGCCCATGCCTTTCGAGTGGGTCCGGGCCCCAGGACCCCGATCGCCTAAAATTATTCAGGGCCATCAAATACGACCTAAGGAACCATAGTCACCGCCCCACCATGGCCGTTTCTCGTTGATTTGCGTTT
The DNA here is from genome assembly GCF_000390325.3 of Nicotiana tomentosiformis. Taxonomy (NCBI): domain Eukaryota; kingdom Viridiplantae; phylum Streptophyta; class Magnoliopsida; order Solanales; family Solanaceae; genus Nicotiana; species Nicotiana tomentosiformis. The sequence continues at coordinate 121,325 of NW_027174598.1, forward strand.
TACGGCCAAAAAACTTGAATTTCGCCCGATTGCCATATTTTCGTGTGCTATAGCACACGCCTTCCAAGTGGGACCGGGCCCCCGGACCCTGATCTCCTAAAATATTTTTGAGCCATTAAATACGTCCTAAGGAACCATAGTCACTTCCCCTCCATGGCCGTTCCTTGTTATTTTACATTTTACGACCAAAAAACTAGAATTTCTCCTGATTCCCATATTTTCGTGTGCTATGGCCCACGCCCTCCGAGTGGGTCCGGGCCCCCGGACCCCGATCGCCTAAAATTATTCTGGGCCATCAAATACGAACTAAGGAACCATAGTCACCACCTCGCCATGGCCGTTCCTCATCGTTTTGCATTTTACGGCCAAAAAACTATAATATTGCCTCATTCCCATATTTTCGTGTGCTATAGCCCACACCTTCCGAGTGGGTCCAGGCCCCCTGGACCCCGATTGCCAAAAATTTATTTGGGCCATCAAATACGACCTAAGGATCCATAGTCACCGCTCCGCCATGACCGTTCCTTGTTGTTTTGCTTTTTACGACCAAAATACAAGAATTCCGCCTGATTCCCATATTTTCGTGTGCTATCTAGCTCACACCTTCCGAGTGGGTCCGGGCCCCCCGGACCCCGATCGCCTAAAATTTATTTGGGGGATCAAATACTATCGAAGGATCAAGAGTCACCACCCCTCCATGACCGTTCCTCGTTGTTTTGCTTTTTACGACCAAAAAACTAGAATTCCGCCCGATTCCCATATTTTCGTGTGCTCTAGCCCAAGCCTTCCGAGTGGGCCCGGGTCCACCGAAACCGGATTTTGTAAAATTTTTCTAGGCCATCAAATACGACCTAAGGAACCATATTCACTGCCCCGCCATGGCCGATCCTCGTTGTTTTGCGTTTTACGGCCTAAAAACTAGAATTACGCCTGATTCCCATATTTTGGTGTGCTATAAACCCATGCCTTCCGAGTGGTTCCGGGCCCATGGACCCCGATCGCCTAAAATTATTCGGGGCCATCAAATACGACCTAAGGAACCATAGTCACCGCCCCTCCATGGCCGTTCCTCGTTGTTTTGCATTTTACGGCCAAAAAACTAAAATTTCGCACGATTCCCATATATTCGTGTGTTATAGCCCACGCCTTCCAAGTGGGTCCGGGCCCCCGGACCCCGATCACCTAAAATTATTCCGGGCAATCAAATACAACCTAAGGAACCATATTCACCGCCGCACCTTGGCCGTTCCTTGTTGTTTTGTGTTTTTCGGCCCCGGACTCCGATCACCTAAAGATTTTCCAGGCTATCAAATACGACCTAAGGACCCATAGTCACCGCCCCGCCATGGCCGTTCATCATGTTTTTTGCATTTTAGGCCAATAAACTAGAATTCGCCCGATTCCCATATATTCGTGTTCTATAGCCCACGCCATCCGAGTGGGACCGGGCCCCCGGACCCCGATCGCCTAAAATTTATTTGGGCCATCAAATACGACCTAAGGAACCATAGTCATCGCCCTGCCATGACCGTTCCTCAAATTTTTGCTTTTTACGAACAAAAAACTAGAATTCCGCCCGATTCCCATATTTTCGTGTGCTCTAGCATATGCCTTCCGAGTGGGCTCGGGTCCCCCGCAACCGAATTGCCTAAAAATTTTCCAGTCTATCAAATACGACCTAAGGAACCATATTCACCGCCCCGCCATGGCCGTTCCTCGTTGTGTTTTGCGTTTTACAGCCAAAAAACTAGAATTCCGCCGGATTCCCATATATTCGTGTAGCCCACGCCATCCTAGTGGGTACGGGACCCTGGACCCCGATCGCCTAAAATATTTTCGGGCTATCAAATATGACCTAAGGAACCATAGTCACCACCCTACCATGACCGTTCCTCGTTGTTTTGCTTTTTACGAACAAAAAACTAAAATTCCGCCCGATTCCCATATTTTCGTGTGCTCTAGCCCACGCCTTCCGTGTGGGCCCGGGTCCCCCGAAACCGGATTGCCTAAAATTTTTCCAGGCCATCAAATACGACCTAAGGAACCATAGTCACCGCCCCGCCATGTCCGTTCCTCGTTGTTTTGCGTTTTACGGCCAAAAAACTAAAATTTTGCCCGATTCCCATATATTCGTGTGCTAATAGCCCATGCCGTCCTAGTGGGTCCGGGCCCCCGGACCTCGATCGCCTAAAATATTTCTGGGATATCAAATACGACCTAAGGAACCATAGTCACCTCCCTGCCATGACCGTTCCTCGTTGTTTTGCTTTTTACGACCAAAAAACTAGAATTCCGCCCGATTCCCATATTTTCGTGTACTCTAGCCCACGCCTTCCGAGTGGCCCCCAAACCGGATTGCCTTACATTTTTCCAGGCCATCAAATACAACCTAAGGAACCATAGTCACCGCCCCGCCATGGCCGATCCTCGTTGTTTTGGGTTTTACGGCCAAAAAACTAGAATTTTGCCCGATTCCCATATATTCGTGTGCTATAGCCCACGCCTTCCTAGTGGGTCCTGGCCCCCTGACCCCGATCGCCTAAAATTATTCGAGGCCATCAAATACGACCTAAAGAACCATAGTCACCGCCCCTCCATGGCCGTTCCTTATTGTTTTGCGTTTTACGGCCAAAAAACTAGAATTCCTCCTGATTCCCATATTTTCGTGTGTTATAGCCCACGCCTTCTAAGTGGGTCCGGGACCCCGGACCCCGATCAACTAAAAATTTTCCAGGCCATCAAATACGAGCTAAGGAACCATAGTCACTCCCCCGCCATGATAATTCCTCGTTTGTTTCCTTTTTACGTCCAAAAAACTAGAATATCGAGCTATTGCCATATTTTGGTGAGCTAAACAATGCCTTCCGAGTAGGTCCGGGGCCCCGGACGCCGATCTCCTAAAATTTATTTGGGTCATCAAATACGACCTAAGGAACCATAGTCACCGTTCCTCGTTGTTTTGCTTTTTACGAACAAAAAACTAGAATTCCGCCCGATTCCCATATTTTCGTGTGCTCTAGCCCCCACCTTCCGAGTGGACTCGGGTCCCCCGAAACCGAATTACCTAAAATTTTTCCAGTCTATCAAATACGACCTAAGGAACAATAGTCACCGCCCCGCCATGGCCGTTCCTCGTTGTGTTTTGCGTTTTACAGCCAAAAAACTAGAATTTCGCCCGATTCCCATATATTCGTGTAGCCCACGCCTTCCTAGTGGGTTCGGGCCCCCGGACCCCGATCACCTAAAATATTTACGGGCTATCAAATATGACCTAAGGAACCATAGTCACCACCCTACCATGACCGTTCCTCGTTGTTTTGCTTTTTACGAACAAAAAACTAGAATTCCGCCCGATTCCCATATTTTCGTGTGCTCTAGCCCACGCCTTCCGTGTGGGCCCGGGTCCCCCGAAACCGGATTGCCTAAAATTTTTCCAGGCCATCAAATACGACCTAAGGAACCATAGTCACCGCCCCGCCATGGCCGTTCCTCGTTGTTTTGCGTTTTACGGCCAAAAAACTAAACTTTTGCCCGATTCCCATATATTCGTGTGCTATAGCCCACGCCGTCCTAGTGGGTCCGGGCCCCCGGACCTCGATTGCCTAAAATATTTCCGGGCTATCAAATACGACCTAAGGAACCATAGTCACCTACCTTCCATGACCGTTCCTCGTTGTTTTGCTTTTTACGACCAAAAAACTAGAATTCCGCCCGATTCCCATATTTTCGTGTACTCTAGCCCACGCCTTCCGAGTGGCCCCCAAACCGTATTGCCTTACATTTTTCCAGACCATCAAATACAACCTAAGGAACCATAGTCACCGCCCCGCCATGGCCGATCCTCGTTGTTTTGGGTTTTACGGCCAAAAAACTAGAATTTTGCCCGATTCCCATATATTCGTGTGCTATAGCCCACGCCTTCCTTGTGGGTCCTGGCCCCCCTGACCTCGATCGCCTAAAATTATTCGAGGCCATCAAATACGACCTAAAGAACCATAGTCACCGCCCCTCCATGGCCGTTCCTCATTGTTTTGCGTTTTACGGCCAAAAAACTAGAATTCCTCCTGATTCCCATATTTTCGTGTGTTATAGCCCACGCCTTCTAAGTGGGTCCGGGCCCCCGGACCCCGATCAACTAAAATTTTTCCAGGCCATCAAATACGAGCTAAGGAACCATAGTCACTCCCCCGCCATGATAATTCCTAGTTTGTTTCCTTTTTACGTCCAAAAAACTAGAATATCGGACTATTGCCATATTTTGGTGAGCTAAACAATGCCTTCCGAGTAGGTCCGGGGCCCCGGACGCCGATCTCCTAAAATTTATTTGGGCCATCAAATACGACCTAAGGAACCATAGTCACCGTTCCTCATTATTTTTCTTTTTACGAACAAAAAACTAGAATTCCGCCCGATTCCTATATTTTCGTGTGCTCTAGCCCCAACCTTCCGAGTGGGCCCGGGTCCCTCAAAATCGGATTGCCTAAATTTTTTCTAGGCCAAAAAATAAGACCTAAGGAACCGTAGTCACCGCCCCTCCATGGCCGTTCCTCGATATTTTGTATTTTACGGCCAAAAAACTAAAATTCCGCCTGATTCCCATATATTCGTGTGCTATAGCCCTCGCCTTCCTAGTAGGTCCAGGCCTCCCGGACCCCGATCGACTAAAATATTTTCGGGCTATCAAATACGACCTAAGTAACCATAGTAACCACCCTACCATGAGCGTTCCTCGTTGTTTTGCTTTTTACGACCAAAAAACTAGAATTTCGCCCGATTCCCATATATTCGTGTGCTAGCCCATGCCTTCCTAGTGGGTCAGGGCCCCCAGGACCCTGATCACCTAAAATATTTCCGGGCCATCAAATACGACCTAAGGAACCACAGTCACCGCCCCCTCCATGGCCCTTCCTCGTCTTTTTCCTTTTTACGTCCAAACAACTAGAATTTCGGGCGATTGCCATATTTTGGTGAGCTAGCCCATGCCTTCTGAATGGGTCCGGGCCCGCCGGACCCCGATCGCCTAAAATTTATTTAGGCCATCAAATACGACCTAACCGCCCCGTCATGACCATTCCTCGTTGAATTGCTTTTTACGACCAAAAAACTAGAATTTCGCCCGATTTCTATATTTTCGTGTGCTTTAGCCCACGCCTTCCGAGTGAGCCCGGGTCCCCCGAAACCGGATTGCCTAAAATTTTTCCAGGCCATCAAATGCGACCTAAGGATCCATAGTCACCGCCCACCATGACCGTTTCTTGTTGTTTTGCGTTTTATGGCCATAAAACTAGAATTTCGTATGATTTCCATATTTTCGTGTGCTATAAGCCCACGCCTTCCGAGTGGATCCGGGTCCCCGGAGCCCGATCACCTAAAATTATTCGGAGCCATCAAATATGACCTAATGAACCATTGTCACCGCCCCTCCATGGCCGTTCCTCGTAGTTTTGCGTTTTACGGCCAAAAAACTAGAATTCTGCCTGATTCCCATATTTTCGTGTGCTATAGCCCATGCCTTCTAAGTGGGTCCGGACCCCAGACCCCGATCAACTAAAATTTTTCCAGGCCATCGAATACGACCTTAGGAACCATAGTCACCGCCTCGCCATGACTGTTCCTTGTTCTTTTCCTTTTTACATCCAAAAAATTAGAATTTCGCCTGATTCACATATTTTCGTGTGCTAGCCCACACCTTCCGAGTGGGTCAAGGCCCCCCGGACCCCGATCGCCAAAAATTTATTTGGGCCATCAAATACGACTGATGGATCCATAGTCACCGCCCCGCCATGACCGTTCCTCGTTGTTTTGCTTTTTATGACCAAAAAATAATAATTCCGCCTGATTCCCATATTTTCGTGTGCTCTCTAGCCCACACCTTCCGAGTGGGTCCGGGTCCCCCGGACCTTGATCGCCTAAAATTTATTTTGGCCATCAAGTACGACCGAAAGATCCATAGTCACCGCCCCACCATGACCGTTCCTCGTTGTTTTGTTTTTTACGACCAAAAAACTAGAATTCCGCCCGATTTCCATATTTTCGTGTGCTCTAGACCACGCCTTCCGAGTGGGCCCATGTCCCCCGAAAAAGGATTGCCTAAAATTTTTCCAGGCCATCAAATACGACCTAAGGAACCATATTCACCACCCTGCCATGGCCGTTCCTCATTGTTTTGCGTTATATGGCCAAAAACTAGAATTTTGCCCGATTCCCATATTTTCGTGTGCTATAAGCCCACGCCTTCTGAGTGGGTCCTGGCCCCCGGACCCCGATGGCCTAAAATTATTCGGGGACATCAAATACGACCTAAGGAACCATAGTCATCGCCCCTCCACGACTGTTCCACTTTTTTTCCTTTTTACGTCCAAAACACTAGAATTTCGGGAGATTGCCATATTTTATTAAGCCAGCCCATGCCTTCCGAGTAAGTCTGGATCCCGATCGCCTAAAATTTATTTGGGCCATCAAATACGACCTAAGGAACCATAGTCACCGCCCTGCCAAGACCGTTCCTCGTTGTTTTGCTTTTTCCGAACAAAAAACTAGAATTTCGCCCGATTCCCACATTTTCGTGTGCTCTAGCCCACGCCTTCCGAGTGGGCCCGGGTCCCCCGAAACCGGATTGCCTAAAATTTTTCCAGGCCATCAAATACGACCAAAGGAACCATAGTCACCGCCCTACCATGACCGTTCCTCGTTGATTTGCTTTTTACGACCAAAAAACTAGAATTCCGTCCGATTCCCATATTTTCGTGTGCTCTAGCCCACGCCTTCCGAGTGGGCCCGGGTCCCCCGAAACCAGATTGCCTTACATTTTTCCAGGCAATTAAATACGACCTAAGGAACCATTGTCACCGCCCCGCCATGGCCATTCCTCGTTGTTTTGCGTTTTACGCCAAAAAAACTAGAATTTCGCCCGATTCCCATATATTCGTGTGCTATAGCCCATGCCTTCCGAGTGGGTCCGGACCCCAGGACCCCGATCGCCTAAAATTATTCAGGCCATCAAATACGACCTAAGAAACCATAGACACCGCCCCACCAAGGCCGTTCCTCATTGATTTGCGTTTGACGGCCAAAAAACTAGAATTTTGCCCGATTCCCATATATTCGTGTGCTATAGCCTACGCCTTCCGAATGGGTCCGGGCCCCCTGACCTCGATCACCTAAAATTATTCCGGGCCATCAAATACAACCTAAGGAACCATAGTCAACGGCCAGCCATGGCTGTTCCTCGTTTGTTTGAGTTTTATGGCCAAAAAGCTAGAATTCCACACGATTCCCATATTTTCGTGTGCTCTAGCCCACGCCTTCCGAGTAGGCTCGGGTCCCCCGAAACCGGATTACTTAAAATTTTTGCAGGCCATCAAATACGACCTAAGGAACCATATTCACCGCCCCGCCATGGCCGTTCCTCGTTGTTTTGCGTTTAACGGTCAAAAAACTAGAATTTCGCCCGATTCCCATATTTTCGTGTGCTATAAGACCACGCCTTCTGAGTGGGTCCGAGCCCCCTGACCCCGATCACCTAAAATTATTCGGGGCCATCAAATACGACCTAAGGAACCATAGTCACCGCCCCTCCATGGCTGTTCCTTGTTGTTTTGTGTTTTACGGCCAAAAAACTAGAATTCCGCCTGATTCTCATATTTTCGTGTGCTATAGCCCACGCCTTCTAGATGGGTCCGGGCCCCCGGAACCTGATCAACTAAAAATTTTCCAGGCCATCAAATACGACCTAACAAACCATAGTCACCGCCCCTCCATGACCGTTCCTCATTTTTTTCCTTTTTACATCCCAAAAACTAGAATTTCGCCTGATTCACATATTTTCATGTGCTAGCCCACACCTTCCGAGTGGGTCAAGGCCCCACGGATCCCGATCGCCAAAAATTTATTTGGGCCATCAAATACGACCGAAGAATACATAGTCACCGCCCCGCCATGACCGTTCCTCGTTGTTTTAATTTTTATGACCAAAAAAAAAGAATTCCGCCTGATTCCCATATTTTTGTGTGCTCTCTAGCCCACACCTTCCTAGTGGGTCCGAGCCCCCTGACCCCGATCGCCTAAAATTATTCGGGGCCATCAAATATGACCTAAGGAACCATAGTCACCGCCCCGCCATGACCGTTCCTCGTTGTTTTGTTTTTTACGACCAAAAAACTAAAATTCAGCCTGATTCCCATATTTTCGTGTTCTCTAGACCATGCCTTCCGAGTGGGCCCGTGTCCCCCGAAAATGGATTGCCTAAAAAATTTTCAGGCCATCAAATACGACCTAAGGAACCATATTCACCGCCCCGCCATGGCCGTTCCTCGTTGTTTTGCGTTTTATGGCCAAAAAACTTGAATTTTGCCTGATTCCCATATTTTCGTGTGCTATAAGCTCACGCCTTCTGAGTGGGTCCGGGCCCCCGGACCCCGAGGACCTAAAATTATTCGGGGCTATCAAATACGACCTAAGGAACCATAGTCACCGCCCCTCCATGACCGTTCAACATTTTTTTCCTTTTTACGTCCAAAACACTAGTATTTTGGGAGATTGCCATATTTTAGTAAGCTAGCCCATGCCTTCCGAGAAGGTCTGGATCCCAATCGCCTAAAATTTATTTGGGCCATCAAATACGACCTAAGGAACAATAGTCACCGCCCTGCCAAGACCGTTCCTCGTTGTTTTGCTTTTTACGAACAAAAAACTAGAATTTCGCCCGATTCCCACATTTTCGTGTGCTCTAGCCCACGACTTCCGAGTGGGCCCGGGTCCCCCTAAACTGGATTGCCTAAAATTTTTCCAGGCCATCAAATACGACCTAAGGAACCATAGTCACCGCCCTACTATGACCGTTCCTCGTTGTTTTGCTTTTTACGACCAAAAAACTAGAATTCCGTCTGATTCCCATATTTTTGTGTGCTCTAGCCCATGCCTTCCGAGTGGGCCCGGGTCCCCCGAAACCGGATTGCCTTACATTTTTCCAGGCCATCAAATACGACCTAAGGAACCGTAGTCACCGCCCTGCCATAGCCGCTCCTCGTTGTTTTGCTTTTTACGACCAAAAAACTAGAATTACGTCTTATTCCCATATTTTCGTGTGCTCTAGCCCACGCCTTCCGAGTGGGCCTGGGTCCCCCGAAACCGGATTGCCTAAAAATTTTCCAGGCCATCAAATACGACCTAAGGAACCATAGTCACCACTCCGCCATGGCCGTTCCTCATTGTTTTGCGTTTTGACGACCAAAAAACTAAAATTCTGCCCTATTCCCATATATTCGTGTGCTATAGCCCACGCCTTCCTAGTGCGTCCGGGCCCCCCGGACCCCGATCGCCTAAAATATTTCTGAGCTATCAACTACGACCTAAGGAACCATAGTCACCGCCCTGCCATAACCGCTCCTCGTTGAATTGCTTTTTATGACCAAAAAACTAGAATTTCGCCCGATTCCTATATTTTCGTGTGCCTTAGCCCACGCCTTCCGAGTGAGCCCGGGTCCCCCGAAATCGGATTGCCTAAAATTTTTCTAGGCCATCAAATGCGACCTAAGGATCAATAGTCACCGCCCACCATGACCGTTCCTCGTTGTTTTGCGTTTTACGGCCATAAAATTAGAATTTCGTCTGATTCCCATATTTTCGTGTGCTATAAGCCCACGCCTTCCGAGTGGATCCGGGTCCCCGGAGCCCAATCACCTAAAATTATTCGGAGCCATCAAATATGACCTAATATACCATTGTCACTGCCCCTCATGGCCGTTCCTCGTTGTTTTGTGTTTTACGGCCAAAAAACTAGAATTCCGCCTGATTCCCATATTTTCGTGTGCTATAGCCAATGCCTTCTAAGTGGGTCGGGGCCCCCGGACCCCGATCAACTAAAATTTTTCCTGACCATCGTATACGACCTTAGGAACCATAGTCACCACCTCGCCATGACTGTTCCTCGTTCTTTTCCTTTTTACATCCGAAAAACTAAACTTTTCGCTTGATTCACATATTTTCGTGTGCTAGCCCACACCTTCCGAGTGGGTCAAGACCCTCGGACCCCGATCGCCAAAAATTTATTTGGGCCATCAAATACGACTGAAGGATCCATAGTCACTGCCCTGCCATGACCGTTCCTTGTTGTTTTGCTTTTTATGACCAAAAAACTAGAATTCCGCCCGATTCCCATATTTTCGTGTGCTCTAGACCACGCCTTCCGAGTGGGCCCGTGTCCCCCGAAAATGGATTGCCTAAAATTTTTCCAGGCCATCAAATACGACCTAAGGAACCATATTCACCACCCCGCCATGGCCGTTCCTCGTTGTTTTGCGTTTTATGGCCAAAAAACTAGAATTTTGCCTGATTCCCATATTTTCGTGAGCTATAAGCTCACGCCTTCTGAGTGGGTCCGGGCCCCCGGACCCCGATGACCTAAAATTATTCGGGGCCATCAAAAATGACCTAAGGAACCATAGTCACCGCCCCTCCATGACCGTTCCACGTTTATTTCCCTTTTACGTCCAAAACACTAGAATTTCGGGAGATTGCCATATTTTAGTATGCTAGCCCATGCCTTCCGAGTAGGTCTGGATCCCGATCGCCTAAAATTTATTTGGGCCATCAAATACGACCTAAGGAACCATAGTCACCGCCCTGCCAAGACCGTTCCTCATTGTTTTGCTTTTTACGAACAAAAAACTAGAATTCCGCCCGATTCCCACATTTTCGTGTGCTCTAGCCCACGCCTTCCGAGTGCGCCCGAGTCCCCCGAAACCGGATTGCCTAAAATTTTTCCAGGCCATCAAATACGACCTAAGGAACCATAGTCACCGCCCCGCCATGGCCGTTCCTCGTTGTTTTGCGTTTTGACGGCCAAAAAACTAAAATTCCGCCCTATTCCCATATATTCGTGTGCTATAGCCCGCGCCTTCCAAGTGCGTCCGGGCCCTCCGGACCGCGATCGCCTAAAATATTTCCGAGCTATCAACTACGACCTAAGGAACCATAGTCACCGCCCTGCCATAACCGCTCCTCGTTGTTTTGCTTTTACGACCAAAAAACTAGAATTCCGTCCGATTCCCATATTTTTGTGTGCTCTAGCCCACGCCTTCCGAGTGGGCCCGGGTTCCCCGAAACCGGATTGCCTAAAATTTTTCCAGGCCATCAAATACCACTTAAGGAACCATAGTCACCGCCCCGCGATGGCCGTTCCTCGTTGTTTTCCATTTTGACGGCCAACAAACTAAAATTCCGCCCTATTCCCATATATTCGTGTGCTATAGCCCACGCCTTCCTAGTGCGTCCGGGCCCCCCGGACCCAGATCGCCTAAAATATTTCCGAGCTATCAACTACGACCTAAGAAACCATAGACACCGCCTTGCCATAACCGCTCCTCGTTGAATTGCTTTTTACGACCAAAAAACTAGAATTTCGCCCGATTCCTATATTTTCGTGTGCTTTAGCCCACGCCTTTCGAGTGAGCCCGGGTCCCCCGAAACCGGATTGCCTAAAATTTTTCCAGGCCATCAAATGCGACCTAAGGATCTATAGTCACCGCCCACCATGATCGTTCCTCGTTGTTTTGCGTTTTACGGCCATAAAACTAGAATTTCGCCTGATTCCCATATTTTCGTGTGCTATAAGCCCACGCCTTCCGAGTGGATCCGGGTCCCCGGAGCCCGATCACCTAAAATTATTCGGAGCCATCAAATATGACCTAATGAACCATTGTCACCGCCCCTCCATGGCCGTTCCTCGTTGTTTTGTGTTTTACGGCCAAAAAACTAGAATTCCGCCTGATTCCCATATTTTCGTGTGCTATAGCCCATTCCTTCTAAGTGGGTCCGGGCCCCGGGACCCCGATCAACTAAAATTTTTCCAGGCCTTCAAATACGACCTTAGGAACCATAGTCACCACCTCGCCATGACTGTTCCTCGTTCTTTTCCTTTTTACATCTGAAAAACTAAAATTTTGCCTGATTCACATATTTTCATGTGCTAGCCCACACCTTCCGAGTGGGTTAAGGCCCCCCGGACCTTGATCGCCTAAAATTTATTTTGGCCATCAAATACGACCAAAAGATCCATAGTCACCGCCCCGCAATGACCGTTCCTCGTTGTTTTGTTTTTTACGACCAAAAAACTAGAATTTCGCCCGATTCCCATATTTTCGTGTGCTCTAGACCACGCCTTCCGAGTGGGCCCATGTCCCCCAAAAACGGATTGCCTAAAAATTTTCCAGGCCATCAAATACGACCTATGGAACCATATTCACCGCCCCGCCATGGCCATTCCTCGTTGTTTTGCGTTATATGGCCAAAAAAACTAGAATTTTGCCCGATTCCCATATTTTCGTGTGCTATAAGCCCACGCCTTCTGAGTGGGTCCTGTCCCCCGGACCCCGATGGCCTAAAATTATTCGGGGCCATCAAATACGACCTAAGGAACCATAGTCACCGCCCCTCCATGGCCGTTCCTTGTTGTTTTGTGTTTTACGGCCAAAAAACTAGAATTCCGCCTGATTCCCATATTTTCGTGTGCTATAGCCCACGCCTTCTAGATGGGTCCGGGCCCCCAGAACCTGATCAACTAAAAATTTTCCAGGCCATCAAATACGACCTAACAAACCATAGTCACCGCCCCGCCATGACCGTTCCTCGTTTTTTTCCTTTTTACATCCCAAAAACTAGAATTTCGCCTGATTCACATATTTTCATGTGCTAGCCCACACCTTCCGAGTGGGTCAAGGCCCCACGGATCCCGATCGCCAAAAATTTATTTGGGCCATCAAATACGACCGAAGAATACATAGTCACCGCCCCGCCATGACCGTTCCTCGTTGTTTTAATTTTTATGACCAAAAAAAAAGAATTCCGCCTGATTCCCATATTTTTGTGTGCTCTCTAGCCCACACCTTCCTAGTGGGTCCGAGCCCCCTGACCCCGATCGCCTAAAATTATTCGGGGCCATCAAATACGACCTAAGGAACCATAGTCACCGCCCCGCCATGACCGTTCCTCGTTGTTTTGTTTTTTACGACCAAAAAATTAGAATTCCGCCTGATTCCCATATTTTCGTGTGCTCTAGACCACGCCTTCCGAGTGGGCCCGTGTCCCCCGAAAATGGATTGCCTAAAAATTTTTTAGGCCATCAAATACGACCTAAGGAACCATATTCACCGCCCCGCCATGGCCGTTCCTCGTTGTTTTGCGTTTTATGGCCAAAAAACTAGAATTTTGCCTGATTCCCATATTTTCGTGTGCTATAAGCTCACGCCTTCTGAGTGGGTCCGGGCCCCCGGACCCCGATGACCTAAAACTATTCGGGGCCATCAAATACAACCTAAGGAACCATAGTCACCGCCCCTCCACGACCGTTCCACATTTTTTCCTTTTTACGTCCAAAACACTAGAATTTCGGGAGATTGCCATATTTTAGTAAGCTAGCCCATGCCTTCCGAGTAGGTCTGGATCCCGATCGCCTAAAATTTATTTGGGCCATCAAATACGACCTAAGGAACAATAGTCACCGCCCTGCCAAGACCGTTCCTCGTTGTTTTGCTTTTTACGAACAAAAAACTAGAATTTCGCCCGATTCCCACATTTTCGTGTGCTCTAACCCACGACTTCCGAGTGGGCCCGGGTCCCCCTAAACTGGATTGCCTAAAATTTTTCCAGGCCATCAAATACGACCTAAGGAACCATAGTCACCGCCCTACCATGACCGTTCCTCGTTGTTTTGCTTTTTACGACCAAAAGACTAGAATTCTGTCTGATTCCCATATTTTCGTGTGCTCTAGCCCACGTCTTCCGAGTGGACCCGGGTCCCCCGAAACCGGATTGCCTTACATTTTTCCAAGCCATCAAATACGACCTAAGGAACCATAGTCAACGCCCCGCCATGGCCGTTCCTCGTTGTTTTGCGTTTTACAGCAAAAAAACTAGAATTCTGCCCGATTCCCATATATTCATTTGCTATAGCCCATGCCTTCCGAGTGGGTCCGAACCCCAGGACCCCGATCGCCTAAAATTATTCAGGGCTATCAATAAACAAAATAAACCATAGTCACCGCCCCACCAAGGCCGTTCCTCGTTGATTTGCGTTTGACGGCCAAAAAACTAGAATTTCGCCCGATTCCCATATATTTGTGTGCTATAGCCTACGCCTTCCGAATGGGTCCGGGCCCCCTCACCCCGATCACCTAAACTTATTCCGGGCCATCAAATACAACCTAAGGAACCATAGTCAACGCCCCGCCATGGCCGTTCCTCGTTATTTTGAGTTTTACGGCAAAAAAACTAGAATTCTGCACGATTCCCATATTTCCGTGTGCTCTAGCCCACGCCTTCCGAGTAGGCTCGGGTCCCCCGAAACCGGATTACCTAAAATTTTTGCAGGCCATCAAATACGACCTAAGGAACCATATTCACCGCCCCTCCATGGCCGTTCCTCGTTGTTTTGCATTTTACTGGCAAAAAACTAGAATTTCGCCCGATTCCCATATTTTCGTGTGCTATAAGACCACGCCTCCTGAGTGGGTCCGAGCCCCCTGACCCCGATCGCCTAAAATTATTCGGGGCCATCAAATACGACCTAAGGAACCATAGTCACCGCCCCTCCATGGCCGTTCCTTGTTGTTTTGTGTTTTACGGCCAAAACACTAGAATTACGCCTGATTCCCATATTTTCGTGTGCTATAGCCCACGCCTTCTAAATGGGTCCGGGCCCCCAGAACCCGATCAACTAAAAATTTTCCAGGCCATCAAATACGACCTAACAAACCATATTCACCGCCCTGCCATGACCGTTCCTTATTTTTTTCCTTTTTGCATCCCAAAAACTAGAATTTTGCCTGATTCACATATTTTCATGTGCTAGCCCACACCTTCCGAGTGGGTCAAGGCCCCACGGACCCCGATCACCAAAAATTTATTTGGGCCATCAAATACGACCGAAGGATCCATAGTCACCGCCCCGCCATGACCGTTCCTCGTTGTTTTGCTTTTTATGAACAAAAAACAAGAATTCCGCCCGATTCCCATATTTTCGTGTGCTCTCTAGCCCACACCTTCCGAGTGGGTCCAGGTCCGCCGGACCTTAATCGCCTAAAATTTATTTTAGCCATAAAATACGACCGAAAGATCCATAGTCACCGCCCCGCCATGACCGTTCCTCGTTGTTTTGTTTTTTACGACCAAAAAACTAGAATTCCGCCCGATTCCCATATTTTCGTGTGCTCTAGACCACGCCTTCCGAGTGGGCCCGTGTCCCCCGAAAATGGATTGCCTAAAATTTTTCCAGGCCATCAAATACGACCTAAGGAACCATATTCACCGCCCCGCCATGGCCGTTCCTCGTTGTTTTACGTTTTATGGCCAAAAAACTAGAATTTTGCCTGATTCCCATATTTTCGTGTGCTATAAGCTCACGCCTTCTGAGTGGGTCCGGGCCCCCGGACCCCGATGACCTAAAATTATTCGGGGCCATCAAATACGACCTAAGGAACCATAGTCACCGCCCCTCCAAGACCGTTCCACATTTTTTTCCTTTTTACGTCCAAAACACTAGAATTTCGGGAGATTGCCATATTTTAGTAAGCTAGCCCATGCCTTCCGAGTAGGTTTGGATCCCGATCGCCTAAAATTTATTT
The DNA here is from genome assembly GCF_000390325.3 of Nicotiana tomentosiformis. NCBI lineage: Eukaryota > Viridiplantae > Streptophyta > Magnoliopsida > Solanales > Solanaceae > Nicotiana > Nicotiana tomentosiformis. The sequence continues at coordinate 136,945 of NW_027174598.1, forward strand.
GGGCCATCAAATACGACCTAAGGAACCATAGTCACCGCCCGGCCAAGACCGTTCCTCATTGTTTTGCTTTTTACGAACAAAAAACTAGAATTCCGCCCGATTCCCACATTTTCGTGTGCTCTAGCCCACGCCTTCCGAGTGGGCCCGAGTCCCCCGAAACCGGATTGCCTAAAATTTTTTTAGGCCATCAAATACGACCTAAGGAACCATAGTCACCGCCCCTCCATGGCCGTTCCTCGTTGTTTTTTCATTTTGACGGCCAAAAAACAAAAATTCCGCCCTATTCCCATATATTCGTGTGCTATAGCCCACCCCTTCCTAGTGCGTCCGGGCCCCCCGGACCCCGATCGCCTAAAATATTTCCGAGCTATCAACTACGACCTAAGGAACCATAGTCACCGCCCTGCCATAACCGCTCCTCGTTTTTTTGCTTTTTACGACCAAAAAACTAGAATTCCGTACGATTCCCATATTTTCGTGTGCTCTAGCCCACGCCTTCCGAGTGGGCCTGGGTCCCCCGAAACCGGATTGCCTTACATTTTTCCAGGCCATCAAATACGACCTAAGGAACAATAGTCACCGCCCCGCCATGGCCGTTCCTTGTTGTTTTGCTTTTTACTGCAAAAAAACTAGAATTCCGCCCGATTCCCATATATTCGTGTGCTATAGCCCACGCCTTCCGAGTGGGTCCGGGCCTCCCGGACACCGTCCGCCTAAAATTATTTCGGGCCATCTAATATGACCTAAGGAACCATAGTCACCTCCCCGCCATGGCCGTTCCTCGTTGTTTTGCATTTTACGGCCAAAAAACTAGAATTTCGCCCGATTCCCATATTTTCGTGTGCCATAGCCTATGTCTTCCGAGTGGGTCCGGACCCCAGGACCCTGATCGCCTAAAATTATTCAGGGCCATCAAATACGACCTAAGGAACCATAGTCAATGCCCCGCCATGGCTGTTCCTCGTTATTTTTAGTTTTACGGCCAAAAAACTAAAATTCCGCATGATTCCCATATTTTCGTGAGCCCACGCCTTCCGAGTGGGCTTGGGTCCCCCGAAACTGGATTGCCTAAAATTTTTGCAGGCCATCAAATACGACCTAAGGAACCATATTCACCATCCCGTCATGGTCGTTCCTCGTTGTTTTGCGTTTAATGGCCAAAAAACTAGAATTTCGCCTGATTCCCATATTTTCGTGTGCTATAAGCCCACGCCTCATGAGTGGGTCCGAGCCCCCTGACCCCGATCACCTAAAATTTTTCGGGGCCATCAAATACGACCTAAGGAACCATATTCACCGCCCCTCCATGGCCGTTCCTTGTTGTTTTGTGTTTTACGGCCAAAAAACTAGAATTTTGCCTGATTCCCATATTTTCGTGTGCTATAGCCCATGCATTCTAGATGGGTCTGGGCCCCCGGAACCCGATCAATTAAAAATTTTCTAGGCCATCAAATACGACCTAACAAACCATAGTCCCCACCCCGCCATGACCATTCCTCATTTCTTTCCTTTTTGCGTCAAAAAACTAGAATTACGGGCGATTGCCATATTTTGGTGAGCTAGCCCATGCCTTCCAAGTAGGTCCGGGCCCGCCGGACACCGATCGCCTAAAATTTATTTGGGTCATCAAATACGACCTAAGGAACCATAGTCTCAGCCTCGCCATGACCGTTCTTCGTTGTTTAGCTTTTTACGAACAAAAAACTAGAATTCCGCTCGATTCCCATATTTTCGTGTGCTCTAGCCCACGCCTTCCGAGTGGGCCCAGGTCGCACAAAATCGGATTGCCTAAAATTTTTCCAGGCCATCAAATACGACCTAAGGAACCATAGTCACCGACCCGCCGTGGCCGTTCCTCGTTGTTTTGCGTTTTACGGCCAAAAAACTAAAATTTTGCCTGATTCCCATATATTCGTGTGATATAGCCCACGCCTTCCTAGTGGGTCCAGGCCCCCCGTACCCCGATCACCTAAAATTATTTAGGTTCATCAAATACGACCTAAGGAACCATAGTCACCGCCCCACCATGGCCGTTCCTCGTTGATTTGCATTTTACGGCAAAAAAACTAGAATTCCGCACGATTCCCATATATTCGTGTGCTATAACCCACGCCTTCCGAGTGGGACCGGGCCCCCCGGACCCCGATCGCCTAAACTTTTTCCGAGCTATAAAATATGACCTAAGGAACCATAGCCACCACCCCGCCATGACCGTTCTTCATTGTTTTGCTTTATACTGCCAAAAAACTTAAATTTCGCCCGATTGCCATATTTTCGTGTGCTATAGCCCACGCCTTCCAAGTGGGACTAGGCCCCCGGACCCCGATTGCCTAAAATTTTTTCGAGCCATCCAATACGACCTAAGGAATCATAGTCACTGCCCCGCCATGGCTGTTCCTCGTTGTTTTGCATTTTACGACCAAAAAACTAGAATTTTGCCTGATTCCTATATTTTCGTGTGCTATATAGCCCACGCCTTCCGAGTGGGTCCAGGCCCCCCAGACCCCGATCGCCTAAAAATTTTCCGGGCTATCAAATATGACCTAAGGACCATAGCCACCGACCCGCTATGACCGTTCCTCATTCTTTTGCTTTATACGACCAAATAACTAGGATTACACCCGATTTCCATATTTTCGTGTTCTATTGCCCACGCTTTCCGAGTGGGTCCGGGCCAACCGGACCCCGATAGACTAAAATTTATTTGGGCCATCAAATACGACCTAAGAAACCATTGTCATCGCCCTGCCATGACGGTTCCTCATTTTTTTGCATTTTACGGCCAAATATCTAGAATTTCGCATGATTCCCATATTTTCGTGTGCTCTATCCCACGCCTTCCAAGTGGGCCCGGTTCCCCCGAAACAGGATTGCCTAAAAATTTTCCATGCCATCAAAGACGACCTAAGGAACCATAGTCACTGCCCAGCTATGATTGTTCCTCATTTGTTTTGATTTATACGGCCAAAAAACTAGAATTTCGCCCGATTTCTATATTTTCATGTTCTATTGCCCACGCTTTCCGAGTGGGTCCGGGCCACCCTGACCCCGATCGACTAAAATTTATTTGGGCCATCAAATACGACCTAAGGAACCATTGTCATCACCCCGGCATGACTGTTCCTCGATTTTCTGCATTTTACGGCCAAAAATCTAAAATTCCGCCCGATTCCCATATTTTCTTGTGCTCTATCCCACGCCTTCCGAGTGGGCCCGGGTACCCCGAAACAGGATTGCCTAAAATTTTTCCATGCCATCAAATACGACCTAAGGAACCATAGTCACCTCCCCGCCGTGGCCGTTCCTCGTTGTTTTGCATTTTACGGCCAAAAAACTAGAATTTCGCCCGATTCCCATATTTTCGTGTGCCATAGCCCATGCCTTCCGAGTGGGTCCGGACCCCAGGACCCTGATCACCTAAAATATTCAGGGCCATCAAATACGACCTAAGAAACCATAGTCACCGCCCCACCATGGCCGTTCCTCGTTGATTTGCGTTTGACGGCCAAAAAACTAGAATTCTGCCCGATTCCCATATATTCGTGTGCTATAGCCCACGCCTTCCGAATGGGTCCGGGACCCCTGACCCCGATCACCTAAAATTATTGCGGGCCATCAAATACGGCCTAAGGAACCATAGTCAATGCCCCGCCATGGCCGTTCTATGTTATTTTGAGTTTTACGGCCAAAAAACTAGAATTCCGCACGATTCCCATATTTTCCTGTGCTCTAGCCCATGCCTTCCGAGTGGGCTTGGGTCCCCCGAAACTGGATTGCCTAAAATTTTTGCAGGCCATCAAATACGACCTAAGGAACCATATTCACCGTCCCGCCATGGCCGTTCCTCATTGTTTTGCGTTTAATGGCCAAAAAACTAGAATTTCGCCTGATTCCCATATTTTCATGTGCTATAAGCCCACGCCTCGTGAGTGGGTCCGAGCCCCCTGACCCCGATCACCTAAAATTTTTCGGGGCTATCAAATACGACCTAAGGAACCATATTCACCGCCCCTCCATGGCCGTTCCTTGTTGTTTTGTGTTTTATGGCCAAAAAACTAGAATTCCGCCTGATTCCCATATTTTCGTGTGCTATAGCCCACGCATTCTAGATGGGTCTGGGCCCCCGGAACCCGATCAACTAAAAATTTTCCAGGCCATCAAATACGACCTAATAAACCATAGTCACCACCCCGGCGATTGCCATATTTTGGTGAGCTAGCCCATGCCTTCCAAGTAGGTCCGGGCCCGCCGGACCCCGATCGCCTAAAATTCATTTGGGTCATCAAATACGACCTAAGGAACCATAGTCTCTGCCTCGCCATGACCGTTCTTCGTTGTTTTGCTTTTTACGAACAAAACACTAGAATTCCACTCGATTCCCATATTTTAGTGTACTCTAGCCCACGCCTTTCGAGTGGGCCCAGGTTGCACAAAACCGGATTGCCTAAGGAACCATAGTCACCGACCCGCCATGGCCGTTCCTCGTTGTTTTGCGTTTTACGGCCAAAAAACTAAAATTCTGCCTGATTCCCATATATTCGTGTGCTATAGCCCACGCCTTCCTAGTGGGTCCAGGCCCCCCGTACCCCGATCACCTAAAATTATTCAGGTTCATCAAATACGACCTAAGGAACCATAGTCACCGCCCCACCATGGCCGTTCCTCGTTGATTTGCATTTTACGGCAAAAAAACTAGAATTCCGCACGATTCCCATATATTCGTGTGCTATAACCCATGCCTTCCGAGTGGGACCGGGCCCCCCGGACCCCGATCGCCTAAACTTTTTCCGAGATATAAAATATGACCTAAGGAACCATAGCCACCTCCGCGCCATGACCGTTCTTCGTTGTTTTGCTTTATACGGCCAAAAAACTTAAATTTTGCCCGATTGCCATATTTTCGTGTGCTATAGCCCACGCCTTCCAAGTGGGACTAGGCCCCCGGACCCCGATTGCCTAAAATTTTTCCGAGCCATCCAATACGACCTAAGGAATCATAGTCACTGCCCCACCATGGCCGTTCCTCATTATTTTGCGTTTTACGAGCAAAAAACTAGAATTTCTCCTGATTCCCATATTTTCGTGTGCTATAGCCCACGCCTTCCGAGTGGGTACGAGCCCCCGGACCCCGATCACCTAAAATTATTCCAAGCCATCAAATATGACCTAAGGAACCATAGACACCACCCCGCCATGGCCGTTCCTCGTTGTTTTGCATTTTACGGCCAAAAAACTAGAAATTTGCCTGATTCCTATATTTTCGTGTGCTATATAGCCCACGCCTTCCGAGTGGGTCCAGGCCCCCCAGACCCCGATCGCCTAAAATTTTTCCGGGCTTTCAAATATGACCTAAGGACCATAGCCACTGACCGCTATGACCGTTCCTCGTTTTTTTGCTTTATATGGCCAAATAACTAGGATTTCACCCGATTTCCGTATTTTCGTGTTCTATTGCCCACGCTTTCCGAGTGGGTCCGGGCCAACCGGACCCCGATCGACTAAAATTTATTTGGGCCATCAAATACGACCTAAGGAACCATTATCATCGCCCTGCCATGACGGTTCCTCATTTTTTTGCATTTTACGGCCAAAAGTTTAGAATTCCGCATGATTCCTATATTTTCGTGTGCTCTATCCCACGTCTTCCAAGTGGGCCCGGTTCCCCCGAAACAGGATTACCTAAAGATTTTTCATGCCATCAAAGACGACCTAAGGAACCATAGTCACTGCCCCGCTATGATTGTTACTCATTTTTTTTGCTTTATACGGCCAAAAAACTAGAATTTCGCCTGATTTCTATATTTTCGTGTTCTATTGCCCACGCTTTCCGAGTGGGTCCGGGCCACCCGGACCCCGATCGACTAAAATTTATTTGGGCTATCAAATACGACCTAAGGAACCATTGTCATCGCCCCGGCATGACTGTTCCTAGGTTTTCTGCATTTTACGGCCAAAAATCTAGAATTCCGCCCGATTCCCATATTTTCTTATGCTCTATCCCACGCCTTCCGAGTGGGCCCGGGTAACCCGAAACAGGATTGCCTAAAATTTTTCCGTGCCATCAAATACGACCTAAGGAACCATAGTCACCCCCCCTCCCATGGCCGTTCCTCATTGTTTTGCATCTTACGGCCAAAAAACTAGAATTCCGCCCGATTCCCATATTTTCGTGTGCCATAGCCCACGCTTTCTGAGTGGGTCTAGGCCCCCCGGACCCCGATCGCCTAAAACATTTTCGGGCTATCAAGTACGACCTAAGGACCATAGCCACCGCCCCGCTATGACCGTTCCTTGTTTTTTCGCTTTATACGGCCAAAAAACTAGAATTTCGCCCGATTTCCATATTTTCGTGTTCTATTGCCCACGCATTCCGAGTGGGTCCAGGCCCCCCGGAACCCGATCGACTAAAATTTATTTGTGCCATCAAATACGACCTAAGGAACCATAGTCATCGCCCTGCCATGACTGTTCCTCGTTGTTTTGCTTTTTACGACCAAAAAACTAGAATTTCGCGCGATTGCCTTATTTTTGTGAGCTATAGCCCATGCCTTCCGGGTAGGTCCGGACCCCCGGGCCCCGATCGCTTAAAATTTATCTAGGCCATCAAAATAGACCTAAGGAACCATAGTCACTGCCCCGCCATGGCCGTTCCTCTTTGTTTTACATTTTTCGGCCAAAAAACTAGAATTCTGCCCGATTCGTATATATTCATGTGCTATAGCCCATGCCTTTCGAGTGGGTCCGGGCCCCCCGACCCCGATCACTTAAAAATTTTCCAGGCTATCAAATATGAACTAAGTAACCATTGCCATCGCCTCACCATGACCGTTCCTCATTGATTTGCTTTATACGACAAAAAAATTAGAATTTCGCTCGATTGCATTATTTTCGTGTGCTATAGCCCACGCTTTCCAAGTGGGTCCGGGCCCCCGGACCCTGATCGGCTAAAATTCTTCCGGACTATCAAATATGACCTGAGGAACTATAGACACCGCCCCGCCATGACTGTTCCTCGTTTCCTTTCGTTTTACGGTAAAAAAATAGAATTTCGCCCGATTGCCATATTTTCGTGTGATATATTCTACGCCTTCCGAATGGGTCGGGGGCCCCCGGACCCTGATCGCCTAATATTTTTTCGGGCCATCAAATACGACATAAGGAACCATAGTCACCACCCCGACATGACCGTTCATCATATTTTTGCTTTTTACGGTAAAAAAAATTAGAATTTCTCCCGATTTCCATATTATCGTGTGCTATAGCCCACGCCTTCCGAATGGATCCGACCCCCCTGACCCTGATCGCCCAAAATTTTTTCGGGCTATCACATACGACCTAAGGAACCATAGTCACCACCTCGCCATGACCGTTCCTCATTTTTTGCATTTTACGGCCAAAAATCTAGAATTCCGCCCGATTCCCATATTTTCGTGTGCTCTATCCCACGCCTTCTGAGTGGGCTCGGGTCCCCCAAAACAAGATTGCCTAAAATTTTTCCAAGCAATCAAATACAACCTAAGGAACCATAGTCACCGCCCCGCATGGCCGTTCCTCATTGTTTTGCGTTTTACGGCCAAAAAACTAGAATTCCGCCCGATTCCCATATTTTCGTGTGCTATAGCCCACGCCTTCCGAGTGAGTCCAGGCCCCCTGACCCCGATCGCCTAAAATTTTTCAAGGCTATCAAATATGACCTAAGGACCATAGCCACCGCCCTGCTATGACCGTTCCTCATTTTTTTGCTTTATGCGGCCAAAAAACTAGAATTTCGCCCGATTTCCATATTTTCGTATTCTATTGCCCACTCTTTCCAAGTGGGTCCGGGGGCCCCCGGACCCCGAACGACTAAAATTTATTTCGGCCATCAAATACGACCTAAGGAACTATAGTCATCGCCCCGCCATTACCGTTCCTCGTTGTTTTGAATTTTACGACCAAAAAACTAGAATTCCGCCTAATTCCCGTATTTTCTTATGCTCTATCCCACGCCTTCCGAGTGGGCCCGGGTAACCCGAAACAGGATTGCCTAAAATTTTTCCATGCCATCAAATACGACCTAAGGAACCATAGTCACCCCCCCCCCCATGGCCGTTCCTCATTGTTTTGCATTTTACGGCCAAAAAACTAGAATTCCGCCCGATTCCCATATTTTCGTGTGCCATAGCCCACGCTTTCTGAGTGGGTCTAGGCCCCCCGGACCCCGATCGCCTAAAATGTTTTCGGGCTATCAAGTACGACCTAAGGACCATAGCCACCGCCCCGCTATGACCGTTCCTTGTTTTTTTGCTTTATATGGCCAAAAAACTAGAATTTCGCCCGATTTCCATATTTTCGGGTTCTATTGCCCACGCATTCCGAGTGGGTCCAGGCCCCCCGGAACCCGATCGACTAAAATTTATTTGGGCCATCAAATACGACCTAAGGAACCATAGTCATCGCCCTGCCATGACTGTTCCTCGTTGTTTTGCTTTTTACGACCAAAAAACTAGAATTTCGCGCGATTGCCTTATTTTTGTGAGCTATAGCCCATGCCTTCCGGGTAGGTCCGGACCCCCGGGCCCCCCAGTGGATACTTGAGGTGTAACTGCACAACGTTCGCAGTTCTGAAGTCCCCTTCTATCTTATCTCAGCTGTGTATTATATTTCAAACAACTTGAATTTTATTCACACCATTATTTGTATTATTCTAGAAGCTCGTGCACTTGTGACTCCAGTTCTGGGATGGTATTTAGTTATCGTGATTACTATGGATTATTAACTACATTTCAGACTTTACTTCCGCATTTGTTTCTTTGTTATTAATTACTTTAAAATTCTTTTAAAATGGTTAATATTATTCTAACGTTGGTTTGCCAGATCGCTTAAAATTTATCTAGGCCATCAAAATAGACCTAAGGAACCATAGTCACTGCCCCGCCATGGCCGTTCCTCTTTGTTTTACATTTTTCGGCCAAAAAACTAGAATTCCGCCCGATTTGCATATATTTATGTGCTATAGCCCATGCCTTTCGAGTGGGTCCGGGCCCCCCGACCCCGATCACTTAAAAAATTTCCAGGCTATCAAATATGAACTAAGTAACCATTTCCATCGCCTCACCATGAACGTTCCTCATTGATTTGCTTTATACGACAAAAAAATTAGAATTTCACTCGATTGCCATATTTTCGTGTGCTATAGCCCACACTTTCCAAGTGGGTCCGGGCCCCCAGACCCTGATCGGCTAAAATTCTTCCGGGCTATCAAATATGACCTAAGGAACTATAGACACCGCCCTGCCATGACCTTTCCTCGTTTCCTTTCGTTTTATGGTAAAAAAATAGAATTTCGCCCGATTGCCATATTTTCGTGTGCTATATTCTACGCCTTCCGAATGGGTCGGGGGCCCCCGGACCCTGATCGCCTAATATTTTTTCGGGCCATCAAATACGACATAAGGAACCATAGTCACCACCCCGACATGACCGTTCATCATTTTTTTGCTTTTTACGGTAAAAAAAACTAGAATTTCTCCCGATTTCCATATTATCATGTGCTATAGCCCACGCCTTCCGAATGGATCCGACCCCTCTGACCCTGATCGCCCAAAATTTTTTCGAGCCATCACATACGACCTAAGGAACCATAGTCACCACCTCACCATGATCGTTCCTCATTTTTTGCATTTTACGGCCAAAAATCTAGAATTCCGCCCGATTCCCATATTTTCGTGTGCTCCCACGCCTTCTGAGTGGGCTCGGGTCCCCCGAAACAAGATTGCCTAAAATTTTTCCAAGCAATCAAATACAACCTAAGGAACCATAGTCACCACCCCGCATGGCCGTTCCTCATTGTTTTGCGTTTTACGGCCAAAAAACTAGAATTCCGCCCGATTCTCATATTTTCGTGTGCTATAGCCCACGCCTTCCGAGTGAGTCCAGGCCCCCTGACCCCGATTGCCTAAAATTTTTCAGGGCTATCAAATATGACCTAAGGACCATAGCCACCGCCCTGCTATGACCGTTCCTCATTTTTTTGCTTTATGCGGCCAAAAAACTAGAATTTCGCCCGATTTCCATATTTTCGTATTCTATTGCCCACTCTTTCCGAGTGGGTCCGGGGGCCCCCGGACCCCGATCGACTAAAATTTATTTCGGCCATCAAATACGACCTAAGGAACTATAGTCATCGCCCCGCCATTACCGTTCCTCGTTGTTTTGAATTTTACGACCAAAAAACTAGAATTCCGCCTAATTCCCGTATTTTCTTATGCTCTATCCCACGCCTTCCGAGTGGGCCCGGGTAACCCGAAACAGGATTGCCTAAAATTTTTCCATGCCATCAAATACGACCTAAGGAACCATAGTCACCCCCCCCCCATGGCCGTTCCTCATTGTTTTGCATTTTACGGCCAAAAAACTAGAATTCCGCCCGATTCCCATATTTTCGTGTGCCATAGCCCACGCTTTCTGAGTGGGTCTAGGCCCCCCGGACCCCGATCGCCTAAAATGTTTTCGGGCTATCAAGTACGACCTAAGGACCATAGCCACCGCCCCGCTATGACCGTTCCTTGTTTTTTTGCTTTATATGGCCAAAAAACTAGAATTTCGCCCGATTTCCATATTTTCGGGTTCTATTGCCCACGCATTCCGAGTGGGTCCAGGCCCCCCGGAACCCGATCGACTAAAATTTATTTGGGCCATCAAATACGACCTAAGGAACCATAGTCATCGCCCTGCCATGACTGTTCCTCGTTGTTTTGCTTTTTACGACCAAAAAACTAGAATTTCGCGCGATTGCCTTATTTTTGTGAGCTATAGCCCATGCCTTCCGGGTAGGTCCGGACCCCCGGGCCCCCCAGTGGATACTTGAGGTGTAACTGCACAACGTTCGCAGTTCTGAAGTCCCCTTCTATCTTATCTCAGCTGTGTATTATATTTCAAACAACTTGAATTTTATTCACACCATTATTTGTATTATTCTAGAAGCTCGTGCACTTGTGACTCCAGTTCTGGGATGGTATTTAGTTATCGTGATTACTATGGATTATTAACTACATTTCAGACTTTACTTCCGCATTTGTTTCTTTGTTATTAATTACTTTAAAATTCTTTTAAAATGGTTAATATTATTCTAACGTTGGTTTGCCAGATCGCTTAAAATTTATCTAGGCCATCAAAATAGACCTAAGGAACCATAGTCACTGCCCCGCCATGGCCGTTCCTCTTTGTTTTACATTTTTCGGCCAAAAAACTAGAATTCCGCCCGATTTGCATATATTTATGTGCTATAGCCCATGCCTTTCGAGTGGGTCCGGGCCCCCCGACCCCGATCACTTAAAAATTTTCCAGGCTATCAAATATGAACTAAGTAACCATTTCCATCGCCTCACCATGAACGTTCCTCATTGATTTGCTTTATACGACAAAAAAATTAGAATTTCACTCGATTGTCATATTTTCGTGTGCTATAGCCCACACTTTCCAAGTGGGTCCGGGCCCCCAGACCCTGATCGGCTAAAATTCTTCCGGGCTATCAAATATGACCTAAGGAACTATAGACACCGCCCTGCCATGACCTTTCCTCGTTTCCTTTCGTTTTATGGTAAAAAAAATAGAATTTCGCCCGATTGCCATATTTTCGTGTGCTATATTCTACGCCTTCCGAATGGGTCGGGGGCCCCCGGACCCTGATCGCCTAATATTTTTTCGGGCCATCAAATACGACATAAGGAACCATAGTCACCACCCCGACATGACCGTTCATCATTTTTTTGCTTTTTACGGTAAAAAAAACTAGAATTTCTCCCGATTTCCATATTATCATGTGCTATAGCCCACGCCTTCCGAATGGATCCGACCCCCCTGACCCTGATCGCCCAAAATTTTTTCGAGCCATCACATACGACCTAAGGAACCATAGTCACCACCTCACCATGATCGTTCCTCATTTTTTGCATTTTACGGCCAAAAATCTAGAATTCCGCCCGATTCCCATATTTTCGTGTGCTCCCACGCCTTCTGAGTGGGCTCGGGTCCCCCGAAACAAGATTGCCTAAAATTTTTCCAAGCAATCAAATACAACCTAAGGAACCATAGTCACCACCCCGCATGGCCGTTCCTCATTGTTTTGCGTTTTACGGCCAAAAAACTAGAATTCCGCCCGATTCTCATATTTTCGTGTGCTATAGCCCACGCCTTCCGAGTGAGTCCAGGCCCCCTGACCCCGATTGCCTAAAATTTTTCAGGGCTATCAAATATGACCTAAGGACCATAGCCACCGCCCTGCTATGACCGTTCCTCATTTTTTTGCTTTATGCGGCCAAAAAACTAGAATTTCGCCCGATTTCCATATTTTCGTATTCTATTGCCCACTCTTTCCGAGTGGGTCCGGGGCCCCCGGACCCCGATCGACTAAAATTTATTTCGGCCATCAAATACGACCTAAGGAACTATAGTCATCGCCCCGCCATTACCGTTCCTCGTTGTTTTGAATTTTACGACCAAAAAACTAGAATTCCGCCTAATTCCCGTATTTTCTTATGCTCTATCCCACGCCTTCCGAGTGGGCCCGGGTAACCCGAAACAGGATTGCCTAAAATTTTTCCATGCCATCAAATACGACCTAAGGAACCATAGTCACCCCCCCCCCATGGCCGTTCCTCATTGTTTTGCATTTTACGGCCAAAAAACTAGAATTCCGCCCGATTCCCATATTTTCGTGTGCCATAGCCCACGCTTTCTGAGTGGGTCTAGGCCCCCCGGACCCCGATCGCCTAAAATGTTTTCGGGCTATCAAGTACGACCTAAGGACCATAGCCACCGCCCCGCTATGACCGTTCCTTGTTTTTTTGCTTTATATGGCCAAAAAACTAGAATTTCGCCCGATTTCCATATTTTCGGGTTCTATTGCCCACGCATTCCGAGTGGGTCCAGGCCCCCCGGAACCCGATCGACTAAAATTTATTTGGGCCATCAAATACGACCTAAGGAACCATAGTCATCGCCCTGCCATGACTGTTCCTCGTTGTTTTGCTTTTTACGACCAAAAAACTAGAATTTCGCGCGATTGCCTTATTTTTGTGAGCTATAGCCCATGCCTTCCGGGTAGGTCCGGACCCCCGGGCCCCCCAGTGGATACTTGAGGTGTAACTGCACAACGTTCGCAGTTCTGAAGTCCCCTTCTATCTTATCTCAGCTGTGTATTATATTTCAAACAACTTGAATTTTATTCACACCATTATTTGTATTATTCTAGAAGCTCGTGCACTTGTGACTCCAGTTCTGGGATGGTATTTAGTTATCGTGATTACTATGGATTATTAACTACATTTCAGACTTTACTTCCGCATTTGTTTCTTTGTTATTAATTACTTTAAAATTCTTTTAAAATGGTTAATATTATTCTAACGTTGGTTTGCCAGATCGCTTAAAATTTATCTAGGCCATCAAAATAGACCTAAGGAACCATAGTCACTGCCCCGCCATGGCCGTTCCTCTTTGTTTTACATTTTTCGGCCAAAAAACTAGAATTCCGCCCGATTTGCATATATTTATGTGCTATAGCCCATGCCTTTCGAGTGGGTCCGGGCCCCCCGACCCCGATCACTTAAAAATTTTCCAGGCTATCAAATATGAACTAAGTAACCATTTCCATCGCCTCACCATGAACGTTCCTCATTGATTTGCTTTATACGACAAAAAAATTAGAATTTCACTCGATTGCCATATTTTCGTGTGCTATAGCCCACACTTTCCAAGTGGGTCCGGGCCCCCAGACCCTGATCGGCTAAAATTCTTCCGGGCTATCAAATATGACCTAAGGAACTATAGACACCGCCCTGCCATGACCTTTCCTCGTTTCCTTTCGTTTTATGGTAAAAAAATAGAATTTCGCCCGATTGCCATATTTTCGTGTGCTATATTCTACGCCTTCCGAATGGGTCGGGGGCCCCCGGACCCTGATCGCCTAATATTTTTTCGGGCCATCAAATACGACATAAGGAACCATAGTCACCACCCCGACATGACCGTTCATCATTTTTTTGCTTTTTACGGTAAAAAAAACTAGAATTTCTCCCGATTTCCATATTATCATGTGCTATAGCCCACGCCTTCCGAATGGATCCGACCCCCCTGACCCTGATCGCCCAAAATTTTTTCGAGCCATCACATACGACCTAAGGAACCATAGTCACCACCTCACCATGATCGTTCCTCATTTTTTGCATTTTACGGCCAAAAATCTAGAATTCCGCCCGATTCCCATATTTTCGTGTGCTCCCACGCCTTCTGAGTGGGCTCGGGTCCCCCGAAACAAGATTGCCTAAAATTTTTCCAAGCAATCAAATACAACCTAAGGAACCATAGTCACCACCCCGCATGGCCGTTCCTCATTGTTTTGCGTTTTACGGCCAAAAAACTAGAATTCCGCCCGATTCTCATATTTTCGTGTGCTATAGCCCACGCCTTCCGAGTGAGTCCAGGCCCCCTGACCCCGATTGCCTAAAATTTTTCAGGGCTATCAAATATGACCTAAGGACCATAGCCACCGCCCTGCTCTGACCGTTCCTCATTTTTTTGCTTTATGCGGCCAAAAAACTAGAATTTCGCCCGATTTCCATATTTTCGTATTCTATTGCCCACTCTTTCCGAGTGGGTCCGGGGGCCCCCGGACCCCGATCGACTAAAATTTATTTCGGCCATCAAATACGACCTAAGGAACTATAGTCATCGCCCCGCCATTACCGTTCCTCGTTGTTTTGAATTTTACGACCAAAAAACTAGAATTCCGCCTAATTCCCGTATTTTCTTATGCTCTATCCCACGCCTTCCGAGTGGGCCCGGGTAACCCGAAACAGGATTGCCTAAAATTTTTCCATGCCATCAAATACGACCTAAGGAACCATAGTCACCCCCCCCCCCATGGCCGTTCCTCATTGTTTTGCATTTTACGGCCAAAAAACTAGAATTCCGCCCGATTCCCATATTTTCGTGTGCCATAGCCCACGCTTTCTGAGTGGGTCTAGGCCCCCCGGACCCCGATCGCCTAAAATGTTTTCGGGCTATCAAGTACGACCTAAGGACCATAGCCACCGCCCCGCTATGACCGTTCCTTGTTTTTTTGCTTTATATGGCCAAAAAACTAGAATTTCGCCCGATTTCCATATTTTCGGGTTCTATTGCCCACGCATTCCGAGTGGGTCCAGGCCCCCCGGAACCCGATCGACTAAAATTTATTTGGGCCATCAAATACGACCTAAGGAACCATAGTCATCGCCCTGCCATGACTGTTCCTCGTTGTTTTGCTTTTTACGACCAAAAAACTAGAATTTCGCGCGATTGCCTTATTTTTGTGAGCTATAGCCCATGCCTTCCGGGTAGGTCCGGACCCCCGGGCCCCCCAGTGGATACTTGAGGTGTAACTGCACAACGTTCGCAGTTCTGAAGTCCCCTTCTATCTTATCTCAGCTGTGTATTATATTTCAAACAACTTGAATTTTATTCACACCATTATTTGTATTATTCTAGAAGCTCGTGCACTTGTGACTCCAGTTCTGGGATGGTATTTAGTTATCGTGATTACTATGGATTATTAACTACATTTCAGACTTTACTTCCGCATTTGTTTCTTTGTTATTAATTACTTTAAAATTCTTTTAAAATGGTTAATATTATTCTAACGTTGGTTTGCCAGATCGCTTAAAATTTATCTAGGCCATCAAAATAGACCTAAGGAACCATAGTCACTGCCCCGCCATGGCCGTTCCTCTTTGTTTTACATTTTTCGGCCAAAAAACTAGAATTCCGCCCGATTTGCATATATTTATGTGCTATAGCCCATGCCTTTCGAGTGGGTCCGGGCCCCCCGACCCCGATCACTTAAAAATTTTCCAGGCTATCAAATATGAACTAAGTAACCATTTCCATCGCCTCACCATGAACGTTCCTCATTGATTTGCTTTATACGACAAAAAAATTAGAATTTCACTCGATTGTCATATTTTCGTGTGCTATAGCCCACACTTTCCAAGTGGGTCCGGGCCCCCAGACCCTGATCGGCTAAAATTCTTCCGGGCTATCAAATATGACCTAAGGAACTATAGACACCGCCCTGCCATGACCTTTCCTCGTTTCCTTTCGTTTTATGGTAAAAAAATAGAATTTCGCCCGATTGCCATATTTTCGTGTGCTATATTCTACGCCTTCCGAATGGGTCGGGGGCCCCCGGACCCTGATCGCCTAATATTTTTTCGGGCCATCAAATACGACATAAGGAACCATAGTCACCACCCCGACATGACCGTTCATCATTTTTTTGCTTTTTACGGTAAAAAAAACTAGAATTTCTCCCGATTTCCATATTATCATGTGCTATAGCCCACGCCTTCCGAATGGATCCGACCCCCCTGACCCTGATCGCCCAAAATTTTTTCGAGCCATCACATACGACCTAAGGAACCATAGTCACCACCTCACCATGATCGTTCCTCATTTTTTGCATTTTACGGCCAAAAATCTAGAATTCCGCCCGATTCCCATATTTTCGTGTGCTCCCACGCCTTCTGAGTGGGCTCGGGTCCCCCGAAACAAGATTGCCTAAAATTTTTCCAAGCAATCAAATACAACCTAAGGAACCATAGTCACCACCCCGCATGGCCGTTCCTCATTGTTTTGCGTTTTACGGCCAAAAAACTAGAATTCCGCCCGATTCTCATATTTTCGTGTGCTATAGCCCACACCTTCCGAGTGGGTCCAGGCCCCCTGACCCCGATTGCCTAAAATTTTTCAGGGCTATCAAATATGACCTAAGGACCATAGCCACCGCCCTGCTATGACCGTTCCTCATTTTTTTGCTTTATGCGGCCAAAAAACTAGAATTTCGCCCGATTTCCATATTTTCGTATTCTATTGCCCACTCTTTCCGAGTGGGTCCGGGGGCCCCCGGACCCCGATCGACTAAAATTTATTTCGGCCATCAAATACGACCTAAGGAACTATAGTCATCGCCCCGCCAATACCGTTCCTCGTTGTTTTGAATTTTACGACCAAAAAACTAGAATTCCGCCTGATTCCCGTATTTTCGTGTGCTAGAGCCCACGCCTTCCGAGTGGGCCCGGGTCCCCCATAACTGGATTGCTGAAAATTTTTCCAAGCCATCAAATACGAATTAAGGAACCATAGTCACCGCCCCGCGATGGACGTTCCTCGTTATTTTGCGTTTAACTACTAAAACTAGAATTTTGCTCGATTCCAATATATTCGTGTGATAGCCCACGCCCTCTGAGTGGGTTCGGGTCCCCCAGACCCCGATCGACTAACATTTTTACGGGCTATCAAATACGACCTAAGGAACCATATCCACTGCCCCGCCATGACCGTTCCTCGTTGTTTTGCTTTATACAGCAAAAAAACTAGAATTTCAATTGATTGCCATATTTTCGTGTGCTATACGCCTTCCAAGTGGGTCCAGGCCCCCGGACCCCGATCACCTAAAATTTTTTTCGGCCATCAAATAGGACCTAAGGAACCATAGTCACCACCCCGCCATGACCGTTTCTCTTTTTTTGCTTTTTACGGCCAAAAAAACTAGAATTTCGCGTGATTGGCATATTTTCGTGAGCTATAGCCCATGCCTTCAAAGTGGGTCGGGGCTCCACGACCCCGATCACCTAAAAATTTTCCGAGCTATCAAATACAATCTAAGGAACCATAGTCACTGCCCTGCCATGACCGTTCCTCGTTGTTTTGCGTTTTACGACCAAAAAATTAAAATTTTTCCCAATTGCCACATTTTCGTGTGCTATTATCCCATGCCTTCCGAGTGGGTCCGGGACCCCGGACCCCGATCGTATAAAATTTTTTTGGGCCATCAAATATGACCTAATAAACCATAGTGACCACCCCGCCATGACCGTTCCTCATTTTATGCTTTTTAGGGCCAAAAAACTAGAATTTCACGCGATTGCCTTATTTTTGTGAGCATTAGCCCATGCCTTCTGGGTAGGTCCGGATCCCCCGGACCCCGATCGCCTAAAATTTATCTGGGCCATCAAATACGACCTAAGGAACCATAGTCACCGCCCCGCCATGGCCGTTCCTCGTTGTTTTACATTTTTCGGCCAAAAAACTAGAATTCTGCCCGATTCCCATAGATTCGTGTGCTATAGCCCACTCCTTTCGATTGGGTTCGAGCCCCCCCGACCCGGATCACCTAAAAAAAATTTGGGCTATCAAATATCACCTAAGGAACCATCGCCTCATATGACCGTTCCTCGTTGATTTGCTTTATACGGCCAAAAAACTAGAATTTCGCTCGATTGCCATATTTTCGTGTGCTATAGCCCACGCCTTCCAAGTGGGTCTGGGCCCCCGGACCCTGATCGGCTAAAATTCTTTCGGGCTATCAAATACGACCTAAGGAACTATAGCCACCGCCCCGCCATGACCGTTCCTCGTTTCCTTTCTTTTTACGGTCAAAAACTAGAATTTCACCCGATTGCCATATTTTCGTGTGCTATAGCCTATGCCTTCCGAATGGGTCGGGGGACCCCGGACCCTGATCGCCTAAAACTTTTTCGGGCCATCAAATACGACATAAGAAACCATAGTCACCACCCCGCCATGACCGTTCCTCATTTTTTTGCTTTTTACGATAAAAAAAACTAGGATTTCTCCCGATTTCCATATTAACGTGAGCTATAGCCCACGCCTTCCGAATGGGTCCGGGCCCCCTTGACCTTGATCGCCTAATATTTTTTTTGGGCCATCACATATGACCTAAGGAACCATAGTCACTACCCCGCCATGACTGTTCCTCATTTTTATGCATTTTACGGCCAAAAATATAGACTTCCCCCCGATTCCCATATTTTCATGTGCTCTATCTCACGCTTTCCGAGTGGGCGCAGGTCCCCCAAAAATGGATTGCCTATAATTTTTCCATGCTATCAAATACGACCTAAGGAACCATAGTCACCACCCCACCATGTCCGTTCCTCATTGTTTTGCGTTTTACGGCCAAAAAACTAGAATTTCGCCCGATTTCCATATTTTATTGTGCTATAGCCCACGCCTTCAGAGTGGGTCCAGGCCCCCTGAACCCCGATCGCCTAAGATTTTTTTGGGCTATCAAATACGACCTAAGGACCATACCCACCGCCCCTCTATGACCGTTCCACATTTTTTTGCTTTATACGGCCAAAAAACTAGGATTTTACCCGATTTCCATATTTTCGTGTTCTATAGCCCACACTTTCCGAGTGGGTCCGAGCCCCCCGGACATCGATCGACTAAAATTTTTCCGGGCTATCAAATACGACCTAAGGAACCATAGTCACCGCCTCGCCATGGCCGTGCCTCGTTGTTTTGCGTTTTACATCCAAAAAACTAGAATTTCTCCCGATTCCCATATTATCGTGTGCTATATAGCCCACGACTTCTGAATGGGTCTTGGGCCCCCGGACCCTGATCGCCTAAATTTTTTTCAGGCTATCAAGTACGACCAAAGGAACCAAAGCCACCGCCCCGCCATGACCGTTCCTCGTTGTTTTGCTTTACACGGCCAAAAAACTTAAATTTCACCCGATTGCTATATTTTCGTGTACCCACGCCTTCCAAGTGGGTCCAGGACCCCGGACCCCGATCGCCTAAATTTTTTCAAAGCCATCAAATACGACCTAAGGAACCATAGCCACCGCCCCGCCATGACCGTTCCTCGTTGTTTTGCTTTTTATGACCAAAAAACTAGAATTCCACCCGATTCACATATTTTCGTGTGCTCTAGCCCACGCCTTCCGAGTGGGCCCGGGTCCCCCGAAACCGGATTGCCTAAAATATTTCCAGGCCATCAAATATGACTTAAGGAACCATAGTCATCGCCCCGCTATGGACGTTCCTCGTTGTTTCGCGTTTTACGACCAAAAAACTAGAATTCCGCCCGATTCCCATATATTCGTGCGATAGCCCACGCTTTCTGAGTGGGTTCGGGCCCCCTGGACCCCGATCGATAAAAAAAATTTCGGGCCATCAAATACGACCGAAGGAACCATAGTCACCGCCCCGCCATGGCTGTTCCTCGTTGTTTTGCATTTCACGACCAAAAAACTAGAATTTCGCCTGATTCCCAGAATTTCGTGTGCTACTCCTTCCGAGTGGGTCCGGGCCCCCGAACCCTGATAGCCTAAAACTTTTCCTGGCCATCAAATACGGCCTAAGGAACCATTGTCACCGCCCTGCCATGGCCGTTCCTCGTTGTTTTGCATTTTACGGCCAAAAAACTAGAATTCCGCCCGATTCCCATATATTCGTGTGTCACGCCTTCCGAGTGGGTCCGGGCCCATCGGTCCCTGATCGACTAAAAAGTTTTCAGGCCATCAAATACGACCTAACGAACCATTTTCACCTCCCCTACATGACCGTTCCTCGTTGTTTTGCTTTTTACGACCAAAAAACTAGAATTCCGCCTGATTCCACTATTTTCGTGTCGCTTTCCTAGTGTGCCGCGCCTATTTGACCCAGATCGCCAAAACATTTTCCGGGCCATCAAATACGATCTAAGGAACTAGAGTCACCTCCCGCCATGACAGTTCCTTTCTTTTTGCATTTTACTACCGAAAAACTAGAATTTTGCCCGATTCCCATATTTTTGTGTGATATAGCACATGCCTTCCGAGTGGACCCGGGCCCCCCGGACCTCGAATGCCAATTTTTTTTTCTGGACATCAAATACGACCAAAGGACCATAGCCACTGCCCCGCTATGACCGTTCCTCGTTTTTTTGCTTTATACGGCCAAAAAACTAGAGGTTCGCCCGATTTCCATATTTTCGTAATCTATAGCCCACACCTTCCGAGTGGGTCCGAGCCCACAGATCCCGATAGCCTAAAATTATTCCGGGCCATCAAATATGACCTAAGGAACCATTGTCACCGCCCTGCCATGGCCGTTCCTCGTTGTTTTGCGTTTTACGGCCAAAAAACTAGAATTTCGCCCGATTCCCATATTTTCGTGTTCTATTGCCCACGCTTTCCGAGTGGGTCCGGCCCCCCCCGGACCCCGATCGCCTAAAATTTATTTGGGCCATCAAATACGATCTATGGAACCATAGTCACCGCCCCGCCATGACCGTTCATCGTTGTTTTGCTATTTTCAACCAAAAAACTAGAATTCCGCCTGATTCCCCTATTTTCGTGTGCTCTAGCCCACCCCTTCCGAGTGGGCCCGGGTCCCCCGAAACCGGATTGCCTAAAAATTTTCCAGGCCATCAAATATGACCTAAGGAACCATAGTCACTGCCCCGCCATGGCCGTTCCTCGTTGTTTTGCGTTTTACGGCCAAAAAACTAGAATTCAGCCCGATTCCCATATATTCGTGTGCTAGCCCACGCCTTCCGAGTGGGTCCAGGCCCCCCGGACCTTGATCGCCTAAAATTTTTCCAGGCTATCAAATACGACCTAAGGAACCATAGCCACCACCCCGCTATAACCGTTCTTCATTGTTTTGCTTTATACGGCCAAAAAATAAGAATTTCGCCCGATTCCCATATTTTCGTGTGATATTGCCCATGCCTTCCAAGTGGGTCCGGGGCCGACAGTCTAAAATTTTCCCGACCTATCAAATACGACCTAAGGAACCATAGTCACTGCCTCGCCATGGCCGTTAATCAGTTTTTTGCGTTTTACGCCCAAAAAACTAGAATTTCGCTTGATTCCCATATTTTCGTGATCTAGCCCACGCCTTCCGAGTGTGTCCGGGCCCCCGGACCCCGATCGCCTAAAATTTTCCAGGCCACCAAGTACGACCTAAGGAACCATAGTCACGCCCCTCCATGGCCGCTCCTTGTTGTTTTGCATTTTACGGCCAAAAAATAAGAATTTCACCCGATTCCCATATATTCGTGTGCTATAGCCCATGATTCCGAGTGGATCCAGCCCCCCCGGACCGCGATCGTCTAAAATTTTTCCGGGCTATCTAATACGACCTAAGGAACCATAACCACTGCCCAGCCATGACCGTTCTTCGTTGTTTTGCTTTATACGACCAAAAAACTTGAATTTCGCCCGATTGCCATATTTTCGATTGCCTTCCAAGTGGGTCCGGGCCCCCGGACCTCGATAGCCAAAAAAATTTTCGAGCCATCAAATACGACCTAAGGAACCATAGTCACCGCCCCGCCATGGCCGTTCCTTGTTGTTTTGCATTTTATGGCCAAAAAACTAGAATTTCTCTCGATTCCCATATCTTCGTGTGCCTTAGCCCATGCCTTCCGAGTGGGTCCGGACCCCCGGACCCCGATCGTCTAAAATTATTCGAGGCCATCAAATAAGACCTAAGGAACCATAGTCACCGCCCAGCCGTGGCCGTTCCTCGTTGTCTTACATTTTACGGCCAAAAAAACTAGAATTTCGCCCGATTCCCATATTTTCGTGTGCAATAAGTCCATGCCTTCCGAGTGGGTCCAGGCCCCCGGACCCCGATCACATAATATTATTCGGGGCCATCAAATACGACCTAAGGAGCCATAGTCACCGCCCTGCCATGGCCGTTGCTCGTTGTTTTGCATTTTACAGCCAAAAAACTAGAATTTCGCCTGATTCTCATATTTTCGTGTGCAGCACACGCTCCGAGTGAGTCCGGGCTCCCGGACCCCGATCGCCTAAAATTTTTTCGGGCCCTCATTTTCGACCTAAGGAACCATAGTCACCGCCCCGCCATGACCATTCCTCATTTTTTTTGCTTTCTACGTCCAACAAACTAGAATTTCGCGCGATTGCCATATTTTTTATAGCCCATGCCTTCCGAGTGGGTCTGGGCCCCCCAGACCCCGATCACCTAACATTTTTTCAGGCCATCAAAAATGACCTAATGAACCATAGTCATCTCCCCGCCGTGACCGTTCCTCGTTATTTTGCGTTTTACGGCCAAAAAACTAGAATTCCGCCTGATTCCCATATATTCGTGTGTTATAGCTCACGCCTTCCGAGTGGAACCGGGCCTCTCGGACCCCGATCACCTAAACTTTTTCTGATCCATCAAATACGACCTAAGTAACCACAGTCACCCCCTAGCCGTGGCCGTTCCTCGTTGTTTTGCATTTTACGGCCAAAAAACTAGAATTTCGCCCGATTCCCATATTTTCGTGTGCTATAAGCCCATGCCTTCCGAGTGGGTCCGGCCCCCGGACCCTGATTGCCTAAAGTTATTCAGGCCATCAAATATGACATAAGGAACCATAGTCACCACCCCACCATGGCCGTTCCTCGTTGTTTTGCATTTTACGGCCAAAAAACTAGAATTTTGCCCGATTCCCATATTTTCGTGTGCTATAGCCCATGCCTTCCGAGTGGGTCTGGGCCCCCGAACCCCGATCGCCTAAAATTGTTCGGGGCCATCCTTTTAAACCTAAGGAACCATAGTCACCGCCCCGCCATGGCTGTTCCTCCTTGTTTTGCATTTTACGGCAAAAAAACTAGAATTTTCCCCGATTCTGATATATTCGTGTGCTAAAGGCCAAGCCTTCCGAGTGGGACCGGGCCCCCCGGACTCCGATCGCCTAAACTTTTTCCGAGCCATCAAATATGACCTAAGGAATCATATTCACCGCCCGACCGTGGCCGTTCCTCGTTGTTTTTGCATTTTACGGCAAAAAAACTAGAATTTCGCCCGATTCCCATATTTTTGTGTGCTATAGCCCACGCCTTCCGAGTGGGCCCTGGTCCCCCGAAACCGGATTGCCTTACATTATTCCTGGCGATCAAATACGACCTAAGGAACCATAGTCACCGCCCCGCCATGACCGTTCCGCATTGTTTTGCTTTATATGGCGAAAAAATTAGAATTTCACCCGATTGCCATATTTTCGTGTGCTATAGCCCACGCCTTCCGAGTGGGCCCGGGTCCCCTGAAATCGGATTGCCTTACATTTTTCCAGGAGATCAAATACGACCTAAGGAACCATAGTCACCACCCTGCCATGGCCGTTCCTCGTTGTTTTGCGTTTTATGGCCAATAAACTAGAAATTCTGCCCGATTCCCATATATTCGTGTGTTATAGCCCACGCCTTCCTAGTGGGTCCGGCCCCCCGAACCCCGATGGCCTAATAATTTTCCGGGCTATAAAATACGACCTAAGAAACCATAGTCACCGCCATGCCATGACCGTTCCTCGTTGTTTTGCTTTTTACGACCAAAAAACTAGAATTCTGCCCGATTCCCATATTTTCGTGTGCTCTAGCCCACATCTTCTGAGTGGGCCCGGGTCCCCCGGACCCCGATCGCCCAAAATAATTCAGGGCCATAAAATACGACCTAAGGAACCATAGTCACCGCACCGCCATGGCCGTTCTTTGTTGTTTTACGTTTTACAACCAAAAAACTTGAATTCCCCGGATTCCCATATATTCGTGTGCTATAGCCCACGCCTTCCGAGTGGGTTCGGGCCCCCCGGACCTCGATCGGCTAAAATTATTCCGGGCCATCAAATACGACGTAAGGAAGCATAGTCACTGCCCCCATCGTGGCCTTTCCTTGGTGGTTTGCATTTTACGGCCAAAAAAATAGAATTTCGACTAATTCCCATATTTTTGTGTGATTAGCCCATGCCTTCCGAGTGGGTCTAGACCCCAGACCCCGATCGCCTAAAATTATTCAGGGTGATCAAATATGACCTAAGGAACCATAGTCACCACCCCCCCATGGCCGTTCCTCGTTCTTTTGCCTTTTACGGCCAAAAAACTAGAATTTCGCCTGATTCCCAAATATTCGTGTGCTATAGCCCACGCCTTCCGAGTAGGTCCGGGCTCCCCGGACCCCGATCGCCTAATATTTTTTGGAGCCATCAAATACTACCTAAGGAACCATAGTCAATGCCCCACCCTGGCCGTTCCTCGTTGTTTTGCATTTTATGGCCAAAAAAACTAGAATTTCGCACGATTCCCATATTTTCATGTGCTATAGCCCATGCCTTCCGAGTGGGTCCGGGCCACCGGACCCCGATCGCCTAAAATTAATTGGGGCCATTAAATACGACCTAAGGAACTATAGTCACCACCCCCGCCATGACCGTTCCTCGTTGTTTTGCTTTTTACGACCAAAAAACAAGAATTTCGCCTGATTCCCATATTTTCGTGTGCTCTAGCCCACACTTTTCGAGTGGGTCCGGGCCCCCCGGACTCCGATCGCCTAAAATTTTTTCGAGCCATCAAATACGACCTAAGGAACCATAGTCACTGCCCCGCCATGTTCATTCCTCGTTGTTTTGCATTTTACGGACAAAAAACTAGAATTCCGCCTAATTCCCATATATTCGTGTGCTATAGCCCACGCCTTCCGAATGGGTCCGGACCCTCTAACCTCGATCACCTAAAATTATTCCAGGCCATCAAATACGACCTAAGGAACCATAGTCACCGCCCCGCCATGGCCGTTCCTCGTTGTTTTGCGTTTTAATGCCAAAAAATAGGAATTTTGCCTGATTCCCATATATTTGTGTGCTATAGCCCACGCCTTCCGAATGGGTCCGGTCCCCTTAACCCCGATCGCCTAAAATTATTCCAGGCCATCAAATACGACCTAAGGAACCATAGTCACCACCCCGCCATGGTCATTCCTCGTTGTTTTGCATTTTATGGCCAAAAAACTAAAATTTTGCGCGATTCCCATATTTTCGTGTGCTCTAGCCCTTGCCTTCCGAGTGGGTCCGGGCCACCGGACCCCGATCGCCTAAAATTATTCGGGGCCATCAAATACGACCTAAGGAACCATAGTCACCGCCCCACCATGGCCTTTCCTCGTTGTTTGGCATTTTACGGCCAAAAAACTAGAATTCCGCCTGATTCCCATATTTTCGTGTGCTATATAGCCCACGCCTTTCGAGTGGGTTCGGGCCCCCGGACCCCGATCGCCTAAAATTATTCTGGGCCATCAAATACGACCTAGGGAACCATAGTCACCGCCCCTCCATGGCCGTTACTCGTTGTTTTGCGTTTAACGACCAAAATATTAGAATTCCGCCCGTTTCCCATATTGTCGTGTGCTTTAACCCATGCCTTCTGAGTGGGCCCGGGTCCCTCAAAACCGGATTGCCTAAACTTTTTCCAGGCAATCAAATACGACATAAGGAACCATATTCACCGCACCGCCATGACCGTTCCTCGTTGTTTTGCTTTTTATGACCAAAAAACTAGAATTCCGCTCGATTCGCATATATTCGTGTGCTATAGCCCATGCCTTCCAAGTGGGTCTGGGCCCCCCGGACCCCGATCGCCTAAAATTATTCCGGGCCATCAAATACGACATAAGGAACCATAGTCACCGCCCCGCCGTGGCCATTCCTTGTTGTTTTGCATTTTACGGCCAAAAAACTAGAATTTCGCCCGATTCCCATATTTTAGTGTGCTATGGCCCATGCCTTCGATCGCCTAAAATTATTTCGGGCTATCGAATACGACCTAAGGAACCATAGTAAACGCCCTGCCATGACCGTTCCTTATTGTTTTGCTTTTTATGACCAAAAAACAAGAATTTCGCCTGATTCCCATATTTTCGAGTGCTCTAGCCCACACCTTCGGAGTGGGTCCGGGCCCCTCGGACCCCTATCGCCTAAAATTTATTTGGGCCATCAAATACGACCGAAGGATCCATAGTCACCGCCCCACCATTACCGTTCCTCGTTGTTTTTCTTTTTACGACAAAAAAAATTAAATTCTACCCGATTCCCATATTTTCGTGTGCTCTAGCCCACGCCTTCTGAGTGGGCCCGGGTCCCCTGAAAACCGAATTGCCTAAAATTTTTCCAGGCCATCAAATACGATATATGGAACCATATTCACCGCCCCGCCAAGACCATTCCTCATTTCTTTGCTTTTTACGACCAAAAAACTAGAATTCCGCCCGATTCCCATATTTTCGTGTGCTCTAACCCACCCTTTCCGAGTGGGCCCAGCTCCCCTGAAACCGGATTGCCTAAAAATTATCCAGGCCATCAAATACGACCTAAGGAACCATAGTCACCGCCCCGCCCTGGCCGTTCCTTGTTGTTTTGCAATTTACGGCAAAAAAACTAGAATTTCGCTAGATTCCTATATTTTTGTATGCTATAGCCCATGCCTTCCGAGTGGGTCCGAGCCCCCGGACCCCGATAACCTAAAATTATTCGGGGCCATCAAATACGACCTAAGGAACCATAGTCACCGCACCTCCATGGCCGTTCCTTGTTGTTTTGCGTTTTACGGCCAAAAAACTAGAATTTTGCCCGATTCCCATATATTCGTGTGCTATAGCCCACGCCTTCTGAGTGGGTCCGGGCCCCCGGAACCCAATCGCCTAAAATTATTCGGGGCCATCAAATACAACCAAAGGAACCATAGTCACCGCCCCTCCATGGCTGTTCCTCGATGTTTTGCGTTTTACGGCCAAAAAACTTAAATTTCGCCTGATTCCCAAATATTCGTGTGCTATAGCCTATGCCTTCCGAGTGGGACCGGGCCCCCGTACCCCGATCCCCTAAACTTTTTCTAAGCCATCAAATATGACCTAAGGAACCATAGTCACCGCCGAGTCGTGGCCGTTCCTCGTTGTTTTACATTTTACGGCCAAAAAACTAGAATTTCGCCTGATTCCCATATTTTCGTGTGCGCCCCTGCCTTCCGAGTGCCCGGACCCCGATCGCCTAAAATTATTTCAGGCCATCAAATACGACCTAAGGAACCATAGTCACCGCCCAGCCTTGGCCGTTCCTCATTGTTTTGCATTTTACGGCCAAAAAATTAGAATTTCGCCCGATTCTCATATTTTCATGTGCGCCCATGCCTTCCGAGTGGGTCCGGGCCCTCGGACCCCGATCGCCTAAAATTATTAAGGGCCATTAAATACGACCTAAGGAACCATAGTCACCGCCCCGCCAAGGCTTTTCCTCGTTGTTTTGCATTTTATGGCCAAAAAACTAGAATTCTGCCCGATTCCCCTATATTCGAGTGCTATAGCCTACGCCTTCCGAGTGGGACCGGGCCCTACGTACCCCGATGGCCTAAACTTTTTCCAAGCCATCAAATACAACCTAAGGAACCATAGTAACTGCCCAGCCATGGCCGTTCCTCGTTGTTTTGCATTTTACGGCCAAAAAACTAGAATTTTGCCTGATTCCCATATTTTTGTGTGCTCTAGCCCACGCCTTCCGAGTGGGCCCGGGTCCCCCGAAATTGGATTGCCTAAAATTTTTCCAGGCCATCAAATACGACCTAAGGAACCATAGTCACTGCCCTGCCATTGCCGTTCCTCGTTGTTTTGCGTTTTACGGCCAAAAAACAAGAATTTCGCCCGATTCCTATATATTCGTGTGCCACGCCTTCCGAATGGGTCCGGGCCCCCTGACCCCGATCACATAAAATTATTCCGGGCCATCAAATACAACCTAAGAAACCATAGTCACCGCCCCGCCATGACCGTTCCTCGTTTTTTTCCTTTTTACGTCCAAAAAACTAGAATTTCGTGCGATTGCCATATTTTCGTGAGCTAGCCCATGCCTTCTGAGTGGGTCCGGGCCCCCCGGACCCCGATCACCTAAAATTTATTTGGGCCATCAAATACGACCTGAGGAACCATAGTCACTGCCCCGCCATGACCGTTCCTCGTTGTTTTGCTTTTTATGACCAAAAAAGTAGAATTCCTCCCGATTTCCATATTTTCGTGTGCAGAGCCCACACCTTCCGAGTGGGACCGGGTCCCTTGAAATCGGATTGCCTAAAATTTTTGCAGGCCATCAAATACGACTTAAGGAACCATATTCACTGCCCCTCCATGGCCGTTCCTCGTTGTTTTGCGTTTTACGGCCAAAAAACTAGAATTTTGCCCGTTTCCCATATATTCGCGTGTTATAGCCCACACCTTCCGAGTGGGACCGGGACCCCCGGACCCCGATCACCTAAACTTTTTTCGAGCCATCAAATACACCCTAAGGAACCATAGTCACTGCCCCGCCGTGTTCGTTCCTCGTTGTTTTGCATTTTACGGACAAAAAACTAGAATTCCGCTTGATTCCCATATATTCGTGTGCATAGCCCACGCCTTCCGAATGGGTCCGGACCCTCTAACCCCGATCGCCTAAAATTATTCCAGGCCATCAAATACGACCTAAGGAGCCATAGTCACTGCCCCGCCATGGCCGTTCCTCGTTGTATTGTGTTTTACGGCCAAAAAATAAGAATTTTGCCTGATTCCCATATATTCGTGTGCTATAGCCTACGCCTTCTGAATGGGTCCGGTCCCCGTGACCCCAAACGCCTAAAATTATTCCGGGCCATTAAATACGACCTAAGGAACCATAGTCACCGCCTCGCCATGGTCGTTCCTTGTTGTTTTGCATTTTATGGCCAAAAAACTAAAATTTTGCCCGATTCCCATATTTTCGTGTGCTATCCTTGCCTTCCGAGTGGGTCCAGGCCCCCGGACCCCGATCGCCTAAAATTATTCGGGGCCATCAAATACAACCTAAGGAACCATAGTCACTGCCCCACCATGGCCGTTCCTCGTTATTTTGCATTTTACGGCCAAAAAAGTAGAATTCCGCCCGATTCCCATATTTTCGTGTGCTATAGCCCACGCCTTTCGAGTGGGTTCGGGCACCCGGACCCCGATCGCCTAAAATTATTCTGGGCCATCAAATACGTCCTAGGGAACCATAGTCACCGCCCCGCCATGGCCGTTACTCGTTGTTTTGCGTTTAACAACCAAAAAATTAGAATTTCGCCTGTTTCCCATATTGTCGTGTGCTCTAACCCACGCCTTCTGAGTGGGCCCGGGTCCCCCGAAACCGGATTGCCTAAACTTTTTCCAGGCCATCAAATACGATATAAAGAACCATATTCACCGCACCACCATGACCGTTCCTCGTTGTTTTGCTTTTTACGACCAAAAAACTATAATTCCGCCCGATTCCCATATATTCGTGTGCTATAGCCCACGCCTTCCAAGTGGGTCTGGGCCCCCCGGACCCCGATCGCCTAAAATTAGTCCGGGCCATCAAATACGACATAAGGAACCATAGTCACCGCCCCGCCGTGGCCATTCCTCGTTGTTTTGCTTTTTATGACCAAAAAACAAGAATTCCGCCTGATTCCCATATTTTCGAGAGCTCTAGCCCACACCTTCCGAGTGGGTCCGGGCCCTTCGGACCCCTATCGCCTAAAATTTATTTGGGCCATCAAATACGACCGAAGGATCCATAGTCACCGCCCCGCCATTACCGTTCCTCGTTGTTTTTCTTTTTACGACCAAAAAAAATAAAATTCTACCCGATTCCCATATTTTCGTGTGCTCTAGCCCACGCCTTCCGAGTGGGCCCGGGTCCCCTGAAACCGAATTGCCTAAAATTTTTCCAGGCCATCAAATACGATATAAGGAACCATATTCACCGCCCTGCCATGACCGTTCCTCATTTCTTTGCTTTTGACGACCAAAAAACTAGAATTCCGCCCGATTCCCATTTTTTCGTGTGCTCTAACCCACCTTTTCCGAATGGGCCCGGCTCCCCTGAAACCGGATTGCCTAAAAATTATCCAGGCCATCAAATACAACCTAAGGAACCATAGTCACCGCCCCACCATGGCCGTTCCTTGTTGTTTTGCAATTTACGGCAAAAAAACTAGATATTCGCTAGATTCCTATATTTTCGTGTGCTATAGCCCATGCCTTCCGAGAGGGTCCGAGCTCCCGGACCCCGATCACCTAAAATTATTCGGGGCCATCAAATACGACCTAAGGAACCATAGTCACCGCCCCTCCATGGCCGTTCCTTGTTGTTTTGCGTTTTACGGCCAAAAAATTAGAATTTTGCCCGATTCCCATATTTTCGTGTGCTATAGCCCACGCCTTCTGAGTGGGTCCGGGCCCCCGGACCCCGATCGCCTAAAATTATTTGGGGCCATCAAATACAACCAAAGGAACCATAGTCACCGCCCCTCCATGGCTGTTCCTCGTTGTTTTGCGTTTTACGGCCAAAAAACTAGAATTCCGCCTGATTCCCATATATTCATGTGCTATAGCCCACGCCTTCCGAGTGGGACCGGGCCCCCGTACCCCAATCGCCTAAACTTGTTCTGAGCCATCAAATACGACCTAAGGAACCATAGTCACCGCCGAGTCATGGCCATTCCTCGTTCTTTTACATTTTACGGCCAAAAAACTAGAATTTCGCCTGATTCCCATATTTTCGTGTGCGCCCATGCCATCCGAGTGGGTCCGGGCCCCCCGGACCCCGATCGCCTAAAATTATTTCGGGCCATCAAATACGACCTAAGGAACCATAGTCACCGCCCAGCCTTGGACGTTCCTCATTGTTTTGCATTTTACGGCCAAAAAACTAGAATTTCGCCCGATTCCCATATTTTCGTGTGCGCCCATGCCTTCCGAGTGGGTCCGGGCCCTCGGACCCCGATCGCCTAAAATTATTCAGGGCCATCAAATATGACCTAAGGAACGATAGTCACCGCCCCGCCAAGGCATTTCCTCGTTGTTTTGTGTTTTACGACCAAAAAACTAGAATTCTGCCCGATTCCCCTATATTCGGGTGCTATAGCCTACGTCTTCCGAGTGGGACCGGGCCCCCCGTACCCCGATCGCCTAAACTTTTTCCGAGCCTTCAAATACAACCTAAGGAACCATAGTAACCACCCAGCCATGGCCGTTCCTCGTTGTTTTGCATTTTACGGCCGAAAAACTAAAATTTTGCCCGATTCCCATATTTTTGTGTGCTCTAGCCCACGCCTTCCGAGTGGGCCCGGGTCCCCCGATATCGGATTGCCTAAAATTTTTCTAGGCCATCAAATATGACCTAAGGAACCATAGTCACTGCCCCGCCATTGCCGTTCCTCGTTGTTTTGCGTTTTATGGCCAAAAAATAAGAATTTCGCCCGATTCCTATATATTCGTGTGCCACGCCTTCCGAATGGGTCCGGGCCCCCTGACCCCGATCGCCTAAAATTATTCCGGGCCATCAAATACGACCTAAGGAACCATAGTCACCGCCCCGCCATGACCGTTCCTCGTTCTTTTCCTTTTTACGTCCAAAAAACTAGAATTTCATACGATTGCCATACTTTCGTGAGCTATAGCCCATGCCTTCAGAGTGGGTCCGGGCCCCCCGGACCCCGATCACCTAAAATTTATTTGGGCCATCAAATACGACCTAAGGAACCATAGTCACCGCCCCGCCATGACCGTTCCTCGTTGTTTTGCTTTTTACGACCAAAAAAGTAGAATTCCTCCCGATTTCCATATTTTCGTTTTGCAGAGCCCACACCTTCCGAGTGGGCCCGGGTCCCTTGAAACCGGATTGCCTAACATTTTTGCAGGCCATCAAATACGACTTAAGGAACCATATTCACCGCCCCTCCATGGCCGTTCCTCGTTGTTTTGCATTTTACGGCCAAAAAACTAGAATTTCGCCCGATTCCTATATATTCTTGTGTTATAGCCCACGCCTTCCGAGTGGGACCGGGACCCCCGGACCCCGATCGCTTAAACTTTTTTCGAGCCATCAAATATGACCTAAGGAACCATAGTCACTGCCCTGCCGTGTTCGTTCCTCGTTGTTTTGCATTTTACGGACAAAAAACTAGAATTCCGCCTGATTCCAATATATTCGTGTGCTATAGCCCACGCCTTCCGAATGGGTCCGGACCCTCTAACCCCGATCGCCTAAAATTATTCCAGGCCATCAAATATGACCTAAGGAACCATAGTCACCACCCCGCCATGGCCGTTCCTCGTTGTTTTGCGTTTTACGGCCAAAAAATAAGAATTTTGCCTGATTCCCATATATTCGTGTGCTATAGCCCACGCCTTCCGAATGGGTCCGGTCCCCGTGACCCCGAACGCCTAAAATTATTCCATCAAATCAAATACGACCTAAGGAACCATAGTCACCGCCCCGCCATGGTCGTTCCTCGTTGTTTTGCATTTTATGGCCAAAAAACTAAAATTTTGCCCGATTCCCATATTTTCGTGTGCTATCCTTGCCTTCCGAGTGGGTCCAGGCCCCCGGACCCCGATCGCCTAAAATTATTCGGGGCCATCAAATACAACCTAAGGAACCATAATCACCGCCCCACCATGGCCGTTCCTCGTTGTTTTGCATTTTACGGCCAAAAAAGTAGAATTCCGCCCGATTCCCATATTTTCGTGTGCTATAGCCCACGCCTTTCGATTGGGTTCGGGCCCCCGGACCCCGATCGCCTAAAATTATTCTGGGCCATCAAATACGACCTAGGGAACCATAGTCACCGCCCCGCCATGGCCGTTACTCGTTGTTTTGCGTTTAACAACCAAAAAATTAGAATTCCGCCCGTTTTCCATATTGTCGTGTGCTCTAACCCATGCCTTCCGAGTGGGCCCGGGTCCCCCGAAACCGGATTGCCTAAACTTTTTCCAGGCCATCAAATATGACATAAAGAACCATATTCACTACACCGCCATGACCGTTCCTCGTTGTTTTGCTTTTTACGACCAAAAACTCGAATTCCGCCCGATTCCCATATATTCGTGTGCTATAGCCCACGCCTTCCAAGTGGGTCTGGGCCTCCCGGACCCCGATTGCCTAAAATTATTTCGGGCCATCAAATACGACATAAGGAACCATAGTCACCGCCCCGCCGTGGCCATTCCTCGTTGTTTTGCTTTTTATGACCAAAAAACAAGAATTGCGCCTGATTCCCATATTTTCGAGTGCTCTAGCCCACACCTTCCGAGTGGGTCTGGGCACCTCGGACCCCTATCGCCTAAAATTTATTTGGGCCATCAAATACGACCGAAGGATCCATAGTCACCACCCCGCCATTGCCGTTCCTCGTTGTTTTTCTTTTTACGACCAAAAAAAATAAAATTCTACCTGATTCCCATATTTTCTTGTGCTCTAGCCCACGCCTTCCGAGTGGGCCCGGGTCCCCTGAAACCGAATTGCTTAAAATTTTTCCAGGCCATCAAATACGATATAAGGAACCATATTCACCGCCCTGCCATGACCGTTCCTCATTTCTTTGCTTTTGACGACCAAAAAACTAGAATTCCGCCCGATTCCCATATTTTCGTGTGCTCTAACCCACCCTTTCCGAGTGGGCCCGGCTCCCCTGAAACCAGATTGCCTAAAAATTATCCAGGCCATCAAATACGACCTAAGGAACCATAGTCACCGCCCCACCATGGCCGTTCCTTGTTGTTTTGCAATTTACGGCAAAAAAACTAGAATTTCGCTAGATTCCTATATTTTCGTGTGCTATAGCCCATGCCTTCCGAGTGGGTCCGAGCCCCCAGACCCCGATCACCTAAAATTATTCGGAACCATCAAATACGACCTAAGGAACCATAGTCACCGCCCTTCCATGGCCGTTCCTTATTGTTTTGCGTTTTACGGCCAAAAAACTAGAATTTTGCCCGATTCCCATATTTTCGTGTGCTATAGCCCACGCCTTCTGAGTGGGTCCGGGCCCCCAGACCCCGATCGCCTAAAATTATTCGGGGCCATCAAATACAACCAAAGGAACCATAGTCACCGCCCCTCCATGGCTGTTCCTCGTTGTTTTGCGTTTTACGGCCAAAAAACTAGAATTCCGCCTGATTCCCATATATTCATGTGCTATAGCCCACGCCTTCCGAGTGGGACCGGGCCCCCATACCCCGATCGCCTAAACTTGTTCTGAGCCATCAAATACGACCTAAGGAACCATAGTCACCGCCGAGTCGTGGCCGTTCCTTGTTCTTTTACATTGTACGGCCAAAAAACTAGAATTTCACCTAATTCCCATATTTTCGTGTGCGCCCCTGCCTTCCGAGTGGGTCCGGGCCACCCGGACCCCGATCGCCTAAAATTATTTCGGGCAATCAAATATGACCTAAGGAACCATAGTCACCGCCCAGCCTTGGACGTTCCTCATTGTTTTGCATTTTACGGCCAAAAAACTAGAATTTCGCCCGATTCCCATATTTTCGTGTGCGCCCATGCCTTCCGAGTGGGTCCGGGCCCTCGGACCCCGATCGCCTAAAATTATTCGGGGCCATCAAATACGACCTAAGGAACGATAGTCACCGCCCCGCCAAGGCTTTTCCTCGTTGTTTTGTGTTTTACGACCAAAAAACTAGAATTCTGCCCGATTCCCCTATATTCGGGTGCTATAGCCTACGCCTCCGAGTGCGACTGGGCCCCCCTACCCCGATCGCCTAAACTTTTTCCGAGCCTTCAAATACAACCTAAGGAACCATAGTAACCACCCAGCCATGGCCGTTCCTCGTTGTTTTGCATTTTACGGCCAAAAAACTAGAATTTTGCCCGATTCCCATATATTTGTGTGCTCTAGCCCACGCCTTCCGAGTGGGCCCGGGTCCCCCGAAATCGGATTGCCTAAAATTTTTCCAGGCCATCAAATATGACCTAAGGAACCATAGTCACTGCCCCGCCATTGCCGTTCCTCGTTGTTTTGCATTTTACGGCCAAAAAACAAGAACTCCGCCCGATTCCTATATATTCGTGTGCCATGCCTTCCGAATGGGTCCGGGCCCCCTGACCCCGATCGCCTAAAATTATTCCGGGCCATCAAATACGACCTAAGGAACCATAGTCACCGCTACGCCATGACCGTTCCTCGTTCTTTTCCTTTTTACGTCCAAAAAACTAGAATTTCGTACGATTGCCATATTTTCGTGAGCTATAGCCCATGCCTTCCGAGTGGGTCCGGGCCCCCGGACCCCGATCACCTAAAATTTATTTGGGCCATCAAATACGACCTAAGGAACCATAGTCACTGCCCCGCCATGACCGTTCCTCGTTGTTTTGCTTTTTACGACCAAAAAAGTAGAATTCCTCCCGATTTCCATATTTTCGTTTTGCAGAGCCCACACCTTCCGAGTGGGCCCGGGTCCCTTGAAACCGGATTGCCTAACATTTTTGCAGGCCATCAAATACGACTTAGGGAACCATATTCACCGCCCCTCCTTGGCCGTTCCTCGTTGTTTTGCGTTTTACGGCCAAAAAACTAGAATTTCGCCCGATTCCTATATATTCGTGTGTTATAGCCCACGCCTTCCGAGTGGGACCGGGACCCCCGGACCCCGATCGCTTAAACTTTTTTCGAGCCATCAAATACGACCTAAGGAACCATAGTCACTGCCCCGCCGTGTTCGTTCCTCGTTGTTTTGCATTTTACGGACAAAAAACTAGAATTCCGCCTGATTCCCATATATACGTGTGCTATAGCCCACGCCTTCCGAATGGGTCCGGACCCTCTAACCCCGATCGCCTAAAATTATTCCAGGCCATCAAATATGACCTAAGGAACCATAGTCACCGCCCCGCCATGGCCGTTCCTCGTTGTTTTGCGTTTTACGGCCAAAAAATAAGAATTTTGCCTCATTCCCATATATTCGTGTGCTATAGCCCACGCCTTCCGAATGGGTCCGGTCCCCCTGACCCCGATCGCCTAAAATTATTCCGGGCCATCAAATACGACCTAAGGAACCATAGTCACCGCCCTGCCATGGCCGTTCCTCATTGTTTTGCATTTTACGGCCAAAAAACTAGAATTTCACCCGATTCCCATATTTTCGTGTGCGCCCATGCCTTCCGAGTGGGTCCGGGCCCTCGGACCCCGATAGCCTAAAATTATTCAGGGCCATCAAATAAGACCTAAGGAACCATAGTCACCGCCCCGCCAAGGCTTTTCCTCGTTGTTTTGTGTTTTACGGCCAAAAAACTAGAATTCTTCCCGATTCCCCTATATTCGGGTGCTATAGACTACGCCTTCCGAGTGGGACCGGGCCCCCCGTACCCCGATCGCCTAAACTTTTTCCGAGCCATCAAATACAACCTAAGGAACCATAGTAACAGCCCAGCCATGGCCGTTCCTCGTTGATTTGCATTTTACGGCCAAAAAACTAGAATTTTGCCCGATTCCCATATTTTTGTGTGCTCTAGCCCACGCCTTCCGAGTGGGCCCGGGTCCCCCGAAATCGGATTGCCTAAAATTTTTCCAGGCCATCAAATACGACCTAAGGAACCATAGTCACTGCCCCGCCATTGCCGTTCCTCGTTGTTTTGCGTTTTACGGCCAAAAAACAAGAATTCCGCCCGATTCCTATATATTCGTGTGCCACGCCTTCCGAATGGGTCCGGGCCCCCTGACCCCGATCGCCTAAAATTATTCCGGGCCATCAAATACGACCTAAGGAACCATAGTCACCGCCCCGCCATGACCGTTCCTCGTTCTTTTCCTTTTTACGTCCAAAAAACTAGAATTTCGTACGATTGCCATATTTTCGTGAGCTATAGCCCATGCCTTCCAAGTGGGTCCGGGCCCCCGGACCCCGATCACCTAAAATTTATTTGGGCCATCAAATACGACCTAAGGAACCATAGTCACCGCCCCGCCATGACCGTTCCTCGTTGTTTTGCTTTTTACGACCAAAAAAGTAGAATTCCTCCCGATTTCCATATTTTCGTTTTGCAGAGCCCACACCTTCCGAGTGGGCCCGGGTCCCTTGAAACCGGATTGCCTAACATTTTTGCAGGCCATCAAATACGACTTAAGGAACCATATTCACCGCCCCTCCTTGGCCGTTCCTCGTTGTTTTGCGGTTTACGGCCAAAAAACTAGAATTTCGCCCGATTCCTATATATTCGTGTGTTATAGCCCACGCCTTCCGAGTGGGACCGGGACCCCCGGACCCCGATCGCTTAAACTTTTTTCGAGCCATCAAATACGACCTAAGGAACCATAGTCACTGCCCCGCCGTGTTCGTTCCTCGTTGTTTTGCATTTTACGGACAAAAAACTAGAATTCCGCCTGATTCCCATATATTCGTGTGCTATAGCCCACGCCTTCCGAATGGGTCCGGACCCTCTAACCCCGATCGCCTAAAATTATTCCAGGCCATCAAATATGACCTAAGGAACCATAGTCACCGCCCCGCCATGGCCGTTCTGTGTTGTTTTGTGTTTTACGGCCAAAAAATAAGAATTTTGCTTGATTCCCATATATTCATGTGCTATAGCCCACGCCTTCCGAATGGGTCCGGTCCCCCGGACCCCGATCGCCTAAAATTATTCCTGGCCATCAAATACGACCTAAGGAACCATAGTCACCGCCCTGCCATGGCCGTTCCTCATTGTTTTGCATTTTACGGCCAAAAAACTAGAATTTCGCCCGATTCCCATATTTTCGTGTGCGCCCATGCCTTCCGAGTGGGTCCGGGCCATCGGACCCCGATCGCCTAAAATTATTCAGGGCCATCAAATACGACCTAAGGAACCATAGTCACCGCCCCGCCAAGGCTTTTCCTCGTTGTTTTGTGTTTTACGGCCAAAAAACTAGAATTCTGCCCGATTCCCCTATATTCGGGTGCTATAGCCTACGCCTTCCGAGTGGGACCGGGCCGCCCGTACCCCGATCGCCTAAACTTTTTCCGAGCCATCAAATACAACCTAAGAAACCATAGTAACAGCCCATCCATGGCCGTTCCTCGTTGATTTGCATTTTACGGCCAAAAAACTAGAATTTTGCCCGATTCCCATATTTTTGTGTGCTCTAGCCCACGCCTTCCGAGTGGGCCCGGTTCCCCCGAAATCGGATTGCCTAAAATTTTTCCAGGCCATCAAATACGACCTAAGGAACCATAGTCACTGCCCCGCCATTGCCGTTCCAAGTTGTTTTGCGTTTTACGGCCAAAAAACAAGAATTCCACCCGATTCCTATATATTCGTGTGCCACGCCTTCCGAATGGGTCCGGGCCCCCTGACCCCGATCGCCTAAAATTATTCCGGGCCATCAAATACGACCTAAGGAACCATAGTCACCGCCCCGCCATGATCGTTCCTCATGTTTTTCCTTTTTACGTCCAAAAAACTAGAATTTCGTGCGATTTCCATATTTTCGTGAGCTATAGCCCATGCCTTCCAAGTGGGTCCGGACCCCGATCACCTAAAATTTATTTGGGCCATCAAATACGACCTAAGGAACCATAGACACCGCCCCGCCATGACCGTTTCTCGTTGTTTTGCTTTTTACGACCAAAAAAGTAGAATTCCTCCCGATTTCCATATTTTCGTGTGCAGAGCCCACACCTTCCGAGTGGGCCCGGGTCCCTTGAAACCGGATTGCCTAACATTTTTGCAGGCCATCAAATATGACTTAAGGAACCATATTCACCGCCCCTCCATGGCCGTTCCTCGTTGTTTTGCATTTTACGGCCAAAAAACTAGAATTTCGCCCGATTCCCATATATTCGTGTGTATAGCCCATGCCTTCCGAGTGGGACCGGGACCCCCGGACACTGATCGCCTAAACCTTTTTCGAGCCATCAAATACGACCTAAGGAACCATAGTCACTGCCCCGCCGTGTTCGTTCCTCGTTGTTTTGCATTTTACGGACAAAAAACAAGAATTCCACCTGATTCTCATATATTCGTGTGCTATAGCCCACGCCTTCCGAATGGGTCCGGACCCTCTAACCCCGATCGCCTAAAATTATTCCAGGCCATCAAATACAACCTAAATAACCATAGTCACCGCCCCGCCATGGCCGTTCCTCGTTGTTTTGCGTTTTACGGCCAAAAAATAAGAATTTTGCCTGATTCCCATTTATTCGTGTGCTATAGACCACGCCTTCCGAATAGGTCCGTTCCCCCTGACCCCGATCGCCTAAAATTATTCCGGGGCATCAAATACGACCTAAGGAACCATAGTCACCGCCCCGCCATGGTCGTTCCTCGTTGTTTTGCATTTTACGGCCAAAAAACTAGAATTTTGCCCGATTCCCATATTTTTGTGTGCTCTAGCCCACGCCTTCTGAGTGGGCCCGGGTCCCCCGAAATCAGATTGCCTAAAATTTTTCCAGGCCATCAAGTACGACCTAAGGAACCATTGTCACTGCCCTGCCATTGCCGTTCCTCGTTGTTTTGCATTTTAAATCCAAAAAACAAGAATTCCGCCCGATTCCTATATATTCGTGTGCCACGCCTTCCGAATGGGTCCGGGCCCCCTAACCCCGATCGCCTAAAGTTATTCCGGGCCATCAAATACGACCTAAGGAACCGTAGTCACCACCCCACCATGACCGTTCCTCGTTATTTTCCTTTTTACGTCCAAAAAACTAGAGTTTCGTGCGATTGCCATATTTTCGTGAGCTATAGCCCATGCCTTCCGAGTGTGTCCGGGGCCCCCGGACCCCGATCACCTAAAATTTATTTGGGCCATCAAATACGACCTAAGGAACCATAGTCACCGCCCCGCCATGACCGTTCCTCGTTGTTTTGCTTTTTACGACCAAAAAAGTAGAATTCCTCCCGATTTCCATATTTTCGTGTGCAGAGCCCACACCTTCCGAGTGGGCCCGGGTCCCTTGAAACCGGATTGCCTAACATTTTTGCAGGCCATCAAATACGACTTAAGTAACCATATTCACAGCCCCTCCATGGCCGTTCCTCGTTGTTTTGCGTTTTACGGCCAAAAAACTAGAATTTCGCCCGATTTCCATATATTCGTGTGTTATAGCCCACGCCTTCCGAGTGGGACCGGGACCCCCGGACCCCGATCGCCTTAACTTTTTTCGAGCCATCAAATACGACCTAAGGAACCATAGTCACTGCCCCGCCGTGTTCGTTCCTCGTTGTTTTGCATTTTACGGACAAAAAACTAGAATTCTGCCTGATTCCCATATATTCGTGTGCTATAGCCCACGCCTTCCGAATGGGTCCGGTCCCCCTGACCCCGATCGCCTAAAATTATTCCGGGCCATCAAATACGACCTAAGGAACCATAGTCACTGCCCTGCCATGGCCGTTCCTCATTGTTTTGCATTTTACGGCCAAAAAACTAGAATTTCGCCCGATTCCCATATTTTCGTGTGCGCCCATGCCTTCCGAGTGGGTCCGGGCCCTCGGACCCCGATAGCCTAAAATTATTCAGGGCCATCAAATAAGACCTAAGGAACCATAGTCACCGCCCCGCCAAGGCTTCTCCTCGTTGTTTTGTGTTTTACGGCCAAAAAACTAGAATTCTGCCCGATTCCCCTATATTCGGGTGCTATAGCCTACGCCTTCCGAGTGGGACCGGGCCCCCCGTACCCCGATCGCCTAAACTTTTTCCGAGCCATCAAATACAACCTAAGGAACCATAGTAACAGCCCAGCCATGGCCGTTCCTCGTTGATTTGCATTTTACGGCCAAAAAACTAGAATTTTGCCCGATTCCCATATTTTTGTGTGCTCTAGCCCACGCCTTCCGAGTGGGCCCGGGTCCCCCGAAATCGGATTGCCTAAAATTTTTCCAGGCCATCAAATACGACCTAAGGAACCATAGTCACTGCCCCGCCATTGCCGTTCCTCGTTGTTTTGCGTTTTACGGCCAAAAAACAAGAATTCCGCCCGATTCCTATATATTCGTGTGCCACGCCTTCCGAATGGGTCCGGGCCCCCTGACCCCGATCGCCTAAAATTATTCCGGGCCATCAAATACGACCTAAGGAACCATAGTCACCGCCCCGCCATGACCGTTCCTCGTTCTTTTCCTTTTTACGTCCAAAAAACTAGAATTTCGTACGATTGCCATATTTTCGTGAGCTATAGCCCATGCCTTCCAAGTGGGTCCGGGCCCCCGGACCCCGATCACCTAAAATTTATTTGGGCCATCAAATACGACCTAAGGAACCATAGTCACCGCCCCGCCATGACCGTTCCTCGTTGTTTTGCTTTTTACGACCAAAAAAGTAGAATTCCTCCCGATTTCCATATTTTCGTTTTGCAGAGCCCACACCTTCCGAGTGGGCCCGGGTCCCTTGAAACCGGATTGCCTAACATTTTTGCAGGCCATCAAATACGACTTAAGAAACCATATTCACCGCCCCTCCTTGGCCGTTCCTCGTTGTTTTGCGGTTTACGGCCAAAAAACTAGAATTTCGCCCGATTCCTATATATTCGTGTGTTATAGCCCACGCCTTCCGAGTGGGACCGGGACCCCCGGACCCCGATCGCTTAAACTTTTTTCGAGCCATCAAATACGACCTAAGGAACCATAGTCACTGCCCCGCCGTGTTCGTTCCTCGTTGTTTTGCATTTTACGGACAAAAAACTAGAATTCCGCCTGATTCCCATATATTCGTGTGCTATAGCCCACGCCTTCCGAATGGATCCGGACCCTCTAACCCCGATCGCCTAAAATTATTCCAGGCCATCAAATATGACCTAAGGAACCATAGTCACCGCCCCGCCATGGCCGTTCCGTGTTGTTTTGCGTTTAACGGCCAAAAAATAAGAATTTTGCTTGATTCCCATATATTCATGTGCTATAGCCCACGCCTTCCGAATGGGTCCGGTCCCCCTGACCCCGATCGCCTAAAATTATTCCTGGCCATCAAATACGACCTAAGGAACCATAGTCACCGCCCTGCCATGGCCGTTCCTCATTGTTTTGCATTTTACGGCCAAAAAACTAGAATTTCGCCCGATTCCCATATTTTCTTGTGCGCCCATGCCTTCCGAGTGGGTCCGGGCCATCGGACCCCGATCGCCTAAAATTATTCCGGGCCATCAAATACGACCTAAGGAACCATAGTCACCACCCCGCCAAGGCTTTTCCTCGTTGTTTTGTGTTTTACGGCCAAAAAACTAGAATTCTGCCCGATTCCCCTATATTCGGGTGCTATAGCCTACGCCTTCCGAGTGGAACCGGGCCCCCCGTACCCCGATCGCCTAAACTTTTTCCGAGCCATCAAATACAACCTAAGGAACCATAGTAACAGCCCATCCATGGCCGTTCCTCGTTGATTTGCATTTTACGGCCAAAAAACTAGAATTTTGCCCGATTCCCATATTTTTGTGTGCTCTAGCCCACGCCTTCCGAGTGGGCCCGGGTCCCCCGAAATCGGATTGCCTAAAATTTTTCCAGGCCATCAAATACGACCTAAGGAACCATAGTCACTGCCCCGCCATTGCCGTTCCAAGTTATTTTGCGATTTACGGCCAAAAAACAAGAATTCCACCCGATTCCTATATATTCGTGTGCCACGCCTTCCGAATGGGTCCGGGCCCCCTGACCCCGATCGCCTAAAATTATTCCGGGCCATCAAATACGACCTAAGGAACCATAGTCACCGCCCCGCCATGATCGTTCCTCATGTTTTTCCTTTTTACGTCCAAAAAACTAGAATTTCGTGCGATTTCCATATTTTCGTGAGCTATAGCCCATGCCTTCCGAGTGGGTCCGGACCCCGATCACCTAAAATTTATTTGGGCCATCAAATACGACCTAAGGAACCATAGACACCGCTCCGCCATGACCGTTTCTCGTTGTTTTGCTTTTTACGATTAAAAAAGTAGAATTCCTCCCGATTTCCATATTTTCGTGTGCAGAGCCCACACCTTCCGAGTGGGCCCGGGTCCCTTGAAACCGGATTGCCTAACATTTTTGCAGGCCATCAAATATGACTTAAGGAACCATATTCACCGCCCCTCCATGGCCGTTCCTCGTTGTTTTGCATTTTACGGCCAAAAAACTAGAATTTCGCCCGATTCCCATATATTCTTGTGTATAGCCCCTGCCTTCCGAGTGGGACCGGGACCCCCGGACACTGATCGCCTAAACCTTTTTCGAGCCATCAAATACGACCTAAGGAACCATAGTCACTGCCCCGCCGTGTTCGTTCCTCATTGTTTTGCATTTTACGGACAAAAAACAAGAATTCCGCCTGATTCCCATATATTCGTGTGCTATAGCCCACGCCTTCCGAATGGGTCCGGACCCTCTAACCCCGATCGCCTAAAATTATTCCAGGCCATCAAATACAACCTAAATAACCATAGTCACCGCCCCGCCATGGCCGTTCCTCGTTGTTTTGCGTTTTACGGCCAAAAAATAAGAATTTTGCCTGATTCCCATTTATTCGTGTGCTATAGACCACGCCTTCCGAATGGGTCCGGTCCCCCTGACCCCGATCGCCTAAAATTATTCTGGGGCATCAAATACGACCTAAGGAACCATAGTCACCGCCCC
Organism: Nicotiana tomentosiformis; assembly: GCF_000390325.3. Lineage (NCBI taxonomy): Eukaryota > Viridiplantae > Streptophyta > Magnoliopsida > Solanales > Solanaceae > Nicotiana > Nicotiana tomentosiformis. Next base: position 180,947 of record NW_027174598.1, read on the forward strand.
GCCATGGTCGTTCCTCATTGTTTTGCATTTTACGGCCAAAAAACTAGAATTTTGCCCGATTCCCATATTTTTGTGTGCTCTAGCCCACGCCTTCTGAGTGGGCCCGGGTCCCCCGAAATCAGATTGCCTAAAATTTTTCCAGGCCATCAAGTACGACCTAAGGAACCATTGTCACTGCCCTGCCATTGCCGTTCCTCGTTGTTTTGCATTTTAAATCCAAAAAACAAGAATTCCGCCCGATTCCTATATATTCGTGTGCCACGCCTTCCGAATGGGTCCGGGCCCCCTAACCCCGATCGCCTAAAATTATTCCGGGCCATCAAATACGACCTAAGGAACCGTAGTCACCTACCCACCATGACCGTTCCTCGTTATTTTCCTTTTTATGTCCAAAAAACTAGAATTTCGTGCGATTGCCATATTTTCGTGAGCTATATCCCATGCCTTCCGAGTGTGTCCGGGGCCCCCGGACCCCGATCACCTAAAATTTATTTGGGCCATCAAATACGACCTAAGGAACCATAGTCACCGCCCCGCCATGACCGTTCCTTGTTGTTTTGCTTTTTACGACCAAAAAAGTAGAATTCCTCCCGATTTCCATATTTTCGTGTGCAGAGCCCACACCTTCCGAGTGGGCCCGGATCCCTTGAAACCGGATTGCCTAACATTTTTGCAGGCCATCAAATACGCTTTAAGTAACCATATTCACTGCCCCTCCATGGCCGTTCCTCGTTGTTTTGCGTTTTACGGCCAAAAAACTAGAATTTCGCCCGATTCCCATATATTCGTGTGTTATAGCCCACGCCTTCCGAGTGGGACCGGGACCCCCGGACCCCGATCGCCTTAACTTTTTTCGAGCCATCAAATATGACCTAAGGAACCATAGTCACTGCCCCGCCGTGTTCGTTCCTCGTTGTTTTGCATTTTACGGACAAAAAACTAGAATTCTGCCTGATTCCCATATATTCGTGTGCTATAGCCCACGCCTTCCGAATGGGTCCGGACCCTCTAACCCCGATCGCCTAAAATTATTCCAGGCCATCAAATAAAACCTAAGGAACCATAGTCACTGCCCCGCCATGGCCGTTCCTCGTTGTTTTGCGTTTTACGGCCAAAAAATAAGAATTTTGCCTGATTCCCAAATATTCGTGTGCTATAGCCCACGCCTTCCGAATGGGTCCGGGCCCCCTGACCCCGATCGCCTAAAATTATTATGGGCCATCAAATATGACCTAAGGAACCATAGTAACCGCCCCGCCATGGTCGTTCCTCGTTGTTTTGCATTTTATGGCCAAAAAACTAAAATTTCGCCCGATTCCCATATTTTCGTGTGCTATAGCCCTTGCCTTCCGAGTGGGTCCGGGCCCCCGGACCCCGATCGCCTAAAATTATTCGGGGCCATCAAATACAACCTGAGGAACCATAGTCACCGCCCCACCATGGCCGTTCCACGTTGTTTTGCATTTTACGTCCAAAAAACTAGAATTCCGCTCGATTCCCATATTTTTGTGTGCTAGCCCACGCCTTTCGAGTGGGTTCGGGCCCCCGGACCCCTATCGCCTAAAATTATTCTGGGCCATCAAATATGACCTAGGGAACCATAGTCACCGCCCCGCCATGGTCGTTACTCGTTGTTTTGCGTTTTACGACCAAAAAATTAGAATTCCGCCTGTTTCCCATATTGTCGTGTGCTCTAACCCATGCCTTCCGAGTGGGCCCGGGTCCCCCGAAACCGGATTGCCTAAACTTTTTCCAGACCATCAAATATGACATAAGGAACCATATTCACCGCACCGCCATGACCGTTCCTCGTTGTTTTGCTTTTTACAACCAAAAAACTAGAATTCCGCCCGTTTCCCATATATTCGTGTGCTATAGCCCACGCCTTCCAAATGGGTCTGGGCGCCCCGGACCCCGATCGCCTAAAATTATTCCGGGCCATCAAATACGACATAAGGGACCATAGTCACCACCCTGCCGTGTCCATTCCTCGTTGTTTTGCATTTTACGGCCAAAAAACTAGAATTTTGCCCGATTCCCATATTTTCGTGTGCTATGGCCCATGCCTTCCGAATGGGTCCGGGCCCCCGGACCCCGATCGACTAAAATTATTTCGGGCTATTGAATACTACCTAAGGAACCATAGTCAACACCCCGCCATGACCGTTCCTCGTTGTTTTGCTTTTTATGACCAAAAAACAAGAGTTCCGCATGATTCCCATATTTTCGACTACTCTAGCCCACACCTTCCGAGTGGGTCCGGGCCCCTCGGACCCCTATCGCCTAAAATTTATTTGGGCCATCAAATACGACCGAAGGATCCATAGTCACCACCCCGCCATTACCGTTGCTCGTTGTTTTTCTTTTTACGACCAAAAAAAATAAAATTCTACCTGATTCCCATATTTTCGTGTGCTCTAGCCCACGCCTTTCGAGTGGGCCCGGGTCCCCCGAAATCGGATTGCCTAAATTTTTTTTGGGCCATCACATACGACCTAAGGAACCATTGTCACCGCCCCACCATTGCCGTTCCTCGTTGTTTTGCGTTTTACGGCCAAAAAACTAGAATTTTGCCCGATTCCCATATATTCGTGTGTTATAGCCCACGCCTTCCGAGTGGGACCGGGACCCCCGGACCCCGATCGCCTAAACTTTTTTCGAGCCATCAAATACAACCTAAGGAACCATAGTCACTACCCCGCCGTGTTCGTTCCTCGTTGTTTTGCATTTTACGGACAAAAAACTAGAATTCCGCCTGATTCCCATATATTTGTGTGCTATAGCCCACGCCTTCCGAATCGGTCCGGACCCTCTAACCCCGATCGCCTAAAATTATTCCGGGCCATCAAATACGACCTAAGGAACCATAGCCACCGCCCCGCCATGGCCGTTCCTCGTTCTTTTGCGTTTTACGGCCAAAAAACTAGATTTTCGCCCGATTCCCATATTTTCGTGAGATATAGCCCACGCATTCCAAGTGGGTCCGTGCCCCCGGACCCCGATCGCCTAAATTTTTTTGGGCCATTAACTACGACCTAAGGAACCATAGTCACCGCTCCGCCATGGCCGTTCCTCGTTGTTTTGCGTTTTACGGCCAAAAAACTTGAATTTCGCCCGATTCCCATATTTTCGTTAGATATAGCCCACGCCTTCCAAGAGGGTCCGGTCCCCCGGACCCCGATCGCCTAAAAAGTTTTCGGGCCATCAACTACGACCTAAGGAACCATAGTCACTGCCCCGCTATGACCATTCCTCGTTTTTTTCCTTTTTACGGCAAAAAAACTAGAATTTCGCTCGATTCCCAAATATTCGTGTGTTATAGCCCATGCCTTCCGAATGGGACCAGGACCCTCGGACCCCGATAGCCTAAACTTTTTTCGAGCCATCAAGTACGACCTAAGGAACCATAGTCACCACCCCGCCATGGTCGTTCCTTGTTGTTTTGCGTTTTACGACCAAAAAACTAGAATTTCGCCTGATTCCCATATATTCGTGAGCTATAGCCCACGCCTTCCGAATGGGTCCGGACCCTCTAACCCTGATCGCCTAAAATTATTCCGGGCCATCAAATACGACCTAAGGAACCATAGTCACCACCACGCCATGGCCGTTCCTTGTTCTTTTGCGTTTTACGGCCAAAAAACTAGAATTTCGCCCGATTCCTATATTTTCGTGAGATATAGCCCACGTCTTCCAAGTGGGTCCAGGCCCCCAGACCCCGATCGCCTAAAAATTTTTTGGGCCATCAACTACGACCTAAGGAACCACAGTCACCGCTCCGCCATGGCCGTTCCTCGTTGTTTTTCGTTTTACGGCCAAAAAACTAGAATTTCGCCCGATTCCCATATTTTCGTGAGATATAGCCCACGCCTTCCAAGTGGGTCCGGGCCCCCCGGACCCCGATCGCCTAAAATAATTTCGGGCCATCAACTACGACCTAAGGAACCATAGTCACCGCCCCGCCATGACCGTTCCTCATTTTTTTACTTTTTACGGCCAAAAAACTAGAATTTCGCCCGATTCCCATATTTTGGTGTGCTATAGCCCATGCCTTCCGAATGACCGGACCCCGATCGCCAAATATTATTCGATGCCATCAAATATGACCTAAGGAACCATAGTCACCATCCCGCCATGGCCGTTCCTCGTTGTTTTGCATTTTACGGCAAAAAAACTAGAATTCCACCAGCTCCGGGCCCCCCGTACCCCGATCGCCTAAAATTTTTTTGAGCCATCAACTATGACCTAAGGAACCATAGTAACCGCCCCGCCATGACCGTTCCTAGTTTATTTCCTTTATACGGCCAAAAAACTAGAATTTCGCCCGATTCTCATATTTTCGTGTGCTATAGCCCATGCCTTCCGAAAGGGTCCGGTCCCCCGGACCCCGATCACCTAAAATTATTCGATGCCATCAAATACGACCTAAGGAACCATAGTCACCGTCCCGCCATGGCCGTCCCTCGTTCTTTTGCATTTTACGGCCAAAAAACTAGAATTTCGCCCGATTCTCATATTTTCGTGTGCTATAGCCCATGCCTTCCGAATGGGTCCGGTACCCCGGACCCCGATCACCTAAAATTATTCGATGCCATCAAATACGACCTAAGGAACCATAGTCACCGTCCCGCCATGGCCGTCCCTCGTTGTTTTGCATTTTACGGCCAAAAAACTAGAATTCCGCCCGATTCCCATATTTTCGTGTGCTATATCCCACGCCTTCCGAGCGGGTCCGGGCCCCCTGATCCCGATTGCCTAAAATTTTTCCAGGCCATCAAATACAACATATGGAACCATATTCACCGCCCCGCCATGACCGTTCCTCGTTGTTTTGCTTTTTACGAACAAAAAACTAGAATTCTGCCCAATTCCCATATATTGATGTGCTCTAGCCCACGCCTTTCGAGTGGGCCCGGGTCCCCCGAAATTGGATAGCCTAAATTTTTTTTGGGCCATCAAATACGACCTAAGGAACCATTGTCACCGCCCCACCATTGCCGTTCCTCATTGTTTTAAGTTTTACGGCCAAAAAACTAGAATTTCGCCCGATTCTAATATATTCGTGTGCTATAGCCCACGCCTTCCAAATGGGTCCGGGCCCCTTGACCCCGATCGCCTAAAATTATTCCGGGCCATCAAATACGACCTAAGGAACCATAGTCACCGCCTCGCCATGACCGTTCCTCATTTTTTTTCCTTTTTACGTCCAAAAAACTAGAATTTCGTGCGATTGCCATATTTTCGTGAGCTATATAGCCCATGCCTTCCGAGTGGGTCCGGGCCCCACGGACCCCGATCACCTAAAATTTATTTGGGCCATCAAATACGACCTAAGGAATTATAGTCACTGCCCCACCATAACCGTTCATCGTTGTTTTGCTTTTTACGACCAAAAAAGTAGAATTCCGCCTGATTCCCATATTTTCGTGTGCAGAGCCCACGCCTTCCGAGTGGGCCCAGGTCCCCCGAAATCGGATTGCCTAACATTTTTCCAAGCCATCAAATACGACCTAAGGATCCATATTCACCGCCCCTCCATGGCCGTTCCTCGTTGTTTTGCATTTTACGGCCAAAAAACTAGAATTTCGCCCGATTCCCATATATTCGTGTGTTATAGCCCATGCCTTCCGAGTGGGACCGGGACCCCCGGACCTCGATCGCCTTATCATTTTCCGAGCCATCAAATACGATGTAAGGAACCATAGTCACAGCCCCGCCGTGGTCGTTCCTCGTTTGTTTGCGTTTTACGGCCAAGAAACTAGAATTCCGCCTGATTCCCATATATTCATGTGTTATAGCCCACGCCTTCCGAATGGTGGGGCGGTGACAATGGTTCCTTAGGTCGTATTTGATGGCCCAAAGAAAATTTAGGCAATCCGATTTCGGGGGACCCGGGCCCACTCGGAAGGCGTGGGCTAGAGCACATCAATATATGGGAACTAGAATTTCGCCCGATTCTAATATATTCGTGTGCTATAGCCCACGCCTTCCAAATGGGTCCGGGCCCCTTGACCCCGATCGCCTAAAATTATTCCGGGCCATCAAATACGACCTAAGGAACCATAGTCACCGCCCCGCCATGACCGTTCCTCATTTTTTTCCTTTTTACGTCCAAAAAACTAGAATTTCGTGCGATTGCCATATTTTCGTGAGCTATATAGCCCATGCCTTCCGAGTGGGTCCGGGCCCCACGGACCCCGATCACCTAAAATTTGTTTGGGCCATCAAATACGACCTAAGGAACCATAGTCACCGCCCCGCCATAACCGTTCATCGTTGTTTTGCTTTTTACGACCAAAAAAGTAGAATTCCGCCTGATTCCCATATTTTCGTGTGCAGAGCCCACGCCTTCCGAGTGGGCCCGGGTCCCCCGAAACCGGATTGCCTAACATTTTTCCAAGCCATCAAATACGACCTAATGAACCATATTCACCGCCCCTCCATGGCCGTTCCTCTTTTTTTGCATTTTACGGCCAAAAAACTAGAATTCCGCCCAATTCCCATATATTCGTGTGTTATAGCCCATGCCTTTCGAGTGGGACCGGGACCCCCGGACCCCGATCGCCTTAACATTTTCCGAGCCATCAAATATGATGTAAGGAACCATAGTCACCACCCCGCCGTGGTCGTTCCTCGTTTGTTTGCGTTTTACGGCCAAAAAACTAGAATTCCACCTGATTCCCATATATTCGTGTGATGTAGCCCACGCCTTCTGAATGGGTCCGGACCCTCTAACCCCGATCGCCTAAAATTATTTCGGGCCATCAAATATGACCTAAGGAACCGTAGTCACCGCCCCGCCATGGCCGTTCCTCGTTGTTTTGCGTTTTACGGCCAAAAAATTAGAATTTCGCCCGATTCCCATATTTTCGTGAGATATAGCCCACGCCTTCCAAGTGGGTCCGGGCCGCCAAACCCCGATCACCTAAAAACTTTTTGGGCATCAAATACAACCTAAGGAACCATAGTCACCACCTCGCCATGGCCGTTCCTCGTTGTTTTGCATTTTACGGCCAAAAAACTAGAATTTCGCCTGATTCCCATATTTTCGTGAGATATAGCCCACGCCTTTCAAGTGGGTCCGGGCCCCCGGACACCGATCGCCTAAAATATTTTTAGGCCATCAACTACGACCTAAGGAACCATAGTCACCGCTCCGCCATGGCCATTCCGCTTTTTTTTTTGTGTTTTACGGCCAAAAAACTAGAATTCCGCCCGATTCCCATACTTTCGTGAGATATTGCCCACGCCTTCCAAGTGGGTCCGGGCCCCCCGTACCCCGATCGCCTAAAAAATTTTCGAGCCATCAACTATGACCTAAGGTACCATAGTTACCGCCCCGCCATGACCGTTCCTAGTTTATTTCCTTTATATGGCCAAAAAACTAGAATTTCGCCCGATTCTCATATTTTCGTGTGCTATAGCCCATGCCTTCCGAATGGGTCTGGTCCTCGGGACCCCGATCACCTAAAATTATTCGATGCCATCAAATATGACCTAAGGAACCATAGTCACCATCCCGCCATGGCCGTCCCTCGTTGTTTTGCATTTTACGGCCAAAAAACTAGAATTCCGCCCGATTCCCATATTTTCGTGTGCTATATCCCACGCCTTCCGAGTGGGTCCGGGCCCCCGGATCCCGATTGCCTAAAATTTTTCCAGGCCCTAAAATACAACATATGGAACCATATTCACCGCCCCGCCATGACCGTTCCTCGTTGTTTTGCTTTTTACGAACAAAAAACTAGAATTCTGCCCAATTCCCATATATTGATGTGCTCTAACCCACGCCTTCCGTGTGGGCCCGGGTCCCCCGAAATCGGATTGCCTAAATTTTTTTTGGGCCATCAAATACGACCTAAGGAACCATTGTCACCGCCCCACCATCGCCGTTCCTCGTTATTTTGCGTTTTACGGCCAAAAAACTAGAATTTCGCCCGATTCTAATATATTCGTGTGCTATAGCCCACGCCTTCCAAATGGGACCGGGCCCCTGACCCCGATCGCCTAAAATTATTCCGGGCCATCAAATACGACCTAAGGAACCATAGTCACCGCCCCGCCATGACCGTTCCTCATTTTTTTTTGCTTTTTACGTCCAAAAAACTAGAATTTCGTGCGATTGCCATATTTTCGTGAGCTATATAGCCCATGCCTTCCGAGTGGGTCCGGGCCCCCCGGACCCCGATCACCTAAAATTTATTTGGGCCATCAAATACGACCTAAGGAACCATAGTCACCGCCCCACCATAACCGTTCATCGTTGTTTTGCTTTTTACGACCAAAAAAGTAGAATTCCGCCTGATTCGCATATTTTCGTGTACAGAGCCCACGCCTTCCGAGTGGGCCCAGGTCCCCGAAACCAGATTGCCTAACATTTTTCCAAGCCATCAAATACGACCTAAGGATCCATATTCACCGCCCCTCCATGGCCGTTCCTCGTTGTTTTGCGTTTTACGGCCAAAAAACTTGAATTTCGCCCGATTCCCATATTTTCGTTAGATATAGCCCACACCTTCCAAGAGGGTCCGGGCCCCCGGACCCCGATCGCCTTAACATTTTCCGAGCCATGAAATACGACCTAAGGAACCATAGTCACTGCCCCGCCGTGGTCGTTCCTCGTTTGTTTGCGTTTTACTTCCAAAAAACTAGAATTTCGCCCGATTCCCATATATTCGTGTGCTGTAGCCCACGCCTTCCGAATGGGTCCGGACCCTCTAACCCCGATCGCCTAAAATTATTTCGGGCCATCAAATACGACCTAAGGAACCGTAGTCACCGCCCCGCCATGGCCGTTCCTCGTTGTTTTGCGTTTTACGGCCAAAAAATTAGAATTTCGCCAGATTCCCATATTTTCGTGAGATATAGCCCACGCCTTCCAAGTGGGTCCGGACCGCCGGACCCCGATCACCTAAAAAAAATTTGGGCCATCAACTATGACCTAAGGAACCATAGTCACCGCTCCGCCATGGCCGTTCCTCGTTGTTTTTTGTTTTACGGCCAAAAAACTAGAATTTTGCCCGATTCCCATATTTTCGTGAAATATAGCCCACGCCTTCCAAGTGGGTCCGGGCCCCCCGGACCCCGAGCGCCTATAAAATTTTCGGGCCATCAACTACGACCTAAGGAACCATAGTCGCCACCCCGCCATGACCGTTCCTCATTTATTTCCTTTTTACGGCCTAAAAACTAGAATTTCGCCCGATTTCTATATTTTCGTGTGCTATTGCCCATGCTTTCTGAGTGGGTCCGGTCCCCCGGACCCCGATGGCCTAAAATTATTCGGTGCCATCAAATATGACCTAAGGAACCATAGTCACTGCCCCGCCATGGCTGTTCCTCATTGTTTTGCTTATTACGACCAAAAAAGTTGAATTCCGCCCGATTCCCATATTTTCATGTGCAGAGCCCACGCCTTCCGAGTGGGCCCGGGTCCAGCGAAACCGGATTGCCTAAAACTTTTCCAGGCCATCAAATACGACATATGGAACTATATTCACTGCCCTGCCATGACCGTTCCTCGTTGGTTTGCCTTTTACAACCAAAAAACTAGAATTCCGCTCGATTCCCATATATTCGTATGCTATAGCCCATGCCTTCGGAGTGGGTCCGGGCCCCCCGTACCCCGATCGCCTAAAATATATTCGGGCCATCAACTATGACCAAAGGAACCATAGTCACCACCCCGCCACGACCGTTCCTCATTTTTTTCATTTTTACGTCCATAAAACTAGAATTTCGTGCGATTGCCATATTTTCGTGAGCTATAGCCCATTCCTTCCGAGTGGGTTCGGGCCCCCCGGACCCCGATCAGCTAAACATTATTTGGGCCATCAAATACGACCTAAGTAACCATAGTCACAACCTCGCCATGACCGTTCCTCATTGTTTTGCTTTTTACGACAAAAAAAGTAGAATTCCGCCCGATTCTCATATTTTCGTGTGTAGAGCCCACGCCTTCCGAGTGGGCCCGGATCCCCCAAAATTGGATTGCCTAACATTTTTCCAGGCCATCACATATGACCTAAGGAACCATATTCACCGCCCCTCCATGGCAGTTCCTCTTTTTTTGTGTTTTACGTCCAAAAAACTAGAATTCCGCCCGATTCCCATATATTCATATGCTATAACCCATGCCTTCCGAGTGGGACCGGGACCCCCGGACCCCAATCGCCTAAAATTTTTACGAGCCATCAAATACGACCTAAGGAACCATAGCCACCGCCTCGCCATGGTTATTCCTCGTTGTTTTGCAATTTACGACAAAAACACTAGTCACCCCATTCGCCCGATTCCCATATTTTCGTGTGATATATCCCATGCCTTCCGAGTGGGTCCGAGCGCCCGGACCTCGATCGCCTAAAATAATTCGGGGCCATCAAATACGACCTAAGGAACCATAGTCACCGCCCTGCCATGGATGTTCCTCGTTGTTTGGTGTTTTACGGTCAAAAAACTAGAATTTCGCCTGATTCCCATATTTTCGTGTGCTAAGCCCACGCCTTCTCAGTAGGTTCGCGCCCCCGGACCCCGTTCGCTTAAAATTTTTCCAGGCCATCAAATACAACCAAAGGAATCATAGTCACCACCTCGCCATGACCATTCCTCATTTTTTTCCTTATTACGTCAAAAAAACTAGAATTTCGCCCGATTCCCATATTTTCGTGTGATATATCCCATGCCTTCCGAGTCGGTCCGAGCCCCCGGACCCTGATCGCCTAAAATAATTCGGGGCCATCAAATACGACCTAAGGAACCATAGTCATCGCCCCGCCATGGCCGTTCCTCGTTGTTTTGCGTTTTACGGCCAAAAAGCTAGAATTCAGCCTGATTCCCATATTTTCGTGTGCTATAGCCCACGTTCCGAGTGGGCCCGGGTCACCAGACCCCGATCGCCTAAAAATATTCGGGGCCATCCAATACGACCTAAGGAACCATAGTCACCCACCCGCCATGGACGTTCCTCGTTGTTTTGCGTTTTAATGCAAAAAAACTAGAATTCTGCTCGATTCCCATATTTTCGTGTGCTATAGCCCATGCCTTCCGAATGGGTCCTGGCCCCTTGACCCTGATCTCCTAAAATTATTCTAGACCATTTAATACGACCTAAGGAACCATAGCCACCACCCAGCCCTGGCCATTCCTCGTTGTTTTGCATTTTACAGCCAAAAAACTAGAATTTCGCCAGATTCCCATATTTTTGTGTGCTATAGCCCATGCCTTCCGAGTGGGTCCGGGTCCCCGGACCCCGATCGCCTAAAATTATTCGGGGCCATCAAATACGACCTAAGGAACCATAGTCACCGCCTCACCATGGCCGTTCCTCGTTGCTTTCATTTTACGGCCAAAAAACTAGAATACAACCTGATTCCCATATATTCGTGTGCTTTAGCCCACGCCTTCCGAGTGAGACCGGGCCCTCGTACCCCGATCGGCTAAACTTTTTCCGAGCCATAAAATACGACCTAAGTAACCTTAGTCACCGCCCAGCCATGGCCGTTACTCGTTGTTTTTTGTTTTACGGCCAAAAAACTATAATTCTGCCCGATTCTCATATATTCGTGTGCTCTAGCCCACACCTTCCGAGTGGGTCCGGGCCCCCCAGTCCCTGATCGCCTAAAATTTATTTGGGCCATCAAATACGACAGAAGGATCCATAGTCACCGCCCGCCATGACCGTTCCTCGTTGTTTTGCTTTTTATGACCAAAAAATAGAATTTCGCCCGATTCCCATATTTTCGTGTGCTCTAGCCCACGCCTTTTGAGTGGGCCCGGGTCCCCCGAATCCGGATTGCCTAAAACTTTTCCTTGCCATCAAATACGACATAAGGAACCATATTCACCGTCCCACCATGACCGTTCCTCGTTGTTTTGCTTTTTACGGACAAAAAACTAGAATTCCGCCTAATTCCCATATATTCGTGCTATAGACCATGCCTTCCGAGTGCCGATCGCCTAAAATTATTCCAGGTCATCAAATACGACCTATGGAACCATAGTCACCGCCCCGCCATGGCCGATCCTCGTTGTTTTGCATTTTACGGCCAAAAAACTAGAATTTCGCCTGATTCCCATATTTTCGTGTGCTATAGCCCATGCCTTCCGATTGGGTCCGGGCCACCGGACCCCGATCGACTAAAATTATTCAAGGCCATCAAATACGACCTAAGGAACCATAGTCACCTCCCCGTCATGACCGTTCCTTGTTGTTTTGCTTTGACGACCAAAAAATAAGAATTCCGCCTAATTCCCATATTTTCGTGTGCTCTAGCCCACACCTTCCGAGTGGGTCCGGGGGATTGCCTAAAATTTATTTGGGCCATCAAATACAACCGAAGGATCCATAGTCACCGCCCCGCCATGACCGTTCCTCGTTTTTTTGCTTTTTACGACCAAAAAACTAGAATTCCGCCCGATTCCTATATTTTCGTGTGCTCTAGCCCACGCCTTCCGAGTGACTCCGGATCGCCCAAAACCGGATTGCCTAAAATTTTTCCAGGCCATCATATACAACCTAAGGAACCATATTCACCACCCCGCCATGGCCGTTCCTCGTTGTTTTGCGTTTTACGGCCAAAAAACTAGAATTTCGCTCGATTCCCATATTTTCGTGTGCTGCCCACGCCTTCCGAGTGGGTCTGGGCCCCCGGACCTCGATCGCCTGAAATTATTCAGGCCAATCAAATACGACCTTAGGAACCATAGTCACCGCCCTGCCATGTCCATTCCTCATTGTTATGCGTTTTACGGCCAAAAAACAAGAATTCCCTCCGATTCCCATATATTCGTGTGCTATAGCCCACGCCTTCCGAGTGGGTCCGGGCCCCCGGACCCCGATCGCCTAAAATATTTCTGAGCCGTCAAATACGACCTAAGGAACCATAGTCACCACCCCGCCATGGCCGTTCCTCGTTGTTTTGCATTTTACGACCAAAAAACTAGAATTCTGCCCGATTACCATATTTTCGTGTGCTGCCCCCGCCGTTTTTATGAGTGGGCCCGGGTCCCCCGAAACTGGATTGCCTAACATTTTTCCAGGCCATCAAATACGACCTAAGGAACCATAGTCACCTCCCCACCATTGCCGTTCCTCGCTGTTTTGCGTTTACGGCGAAAAAACTAGAATTCCGCCCGATTCTCATATATTCGTGTGGCCTTCCAAATGGGTCCGAGCCCTCGGACCCTGATCACCTAAAATTATTCTGGGACATCAAATATGACCTAAGGAACCATAGTCACCGCCCCGCCATGGCTGTTACTCTTTTTTTTTCGTTTTACGGGCAAAAAACTAGAATTCTGCCTGATTCCCATATATTCGTGTGCTCTAGCCCACACCTTCTGAGTGGGTCCGGGCCCCCCTGTCCCTGATCGCCTAAAATTTATTTTGGCCTTCAAATACAACAGAAGGATCCATAGTCACCGTCCGCCATGACTGTTCCTCGTTGTTTTGCTTTTTATGACCAAAAAAATAGAATTTTGCCCGATTCCCATATTTTCGTGTGCTCTAGCCCACGCCTTCCGAGTGGGCCCGGGTCCCCCGAATCCGGATTGCCTAAAACTTTTTCATGCCATCAAATACGACATAAGGAACCATATTCACCGCCCCACCATGACCGTTCCTCGTTGTTTTGCTTTTTACGACCAAAAAACTAGAATTCCGCCTAATTCCCATATATTCGTGCTATAGACCACGCCTTCTGAGTGCCGATCGCCTAAAATTATTCCGGGTAATCAAATACGACCTAAGGAACCATAGTCACCGCCCCATCATGGCCGTTCCTCGTTGTTTTGCATTTTACGGCCAAAAAATTAGAATTTCGCCTGATTCCCATATTTTCGTGTGCTATAGCCCATGCCTTCCGAGTGGGTCCGGGCCACCGGACCCCGATCGACTAAAATTATTCAGGCCCATCAAATACGACCTTAGGAACCATAGTCACCGCCCTGCTATGTCCGTTCCTCATTGTTATGCGTTTTACGACCAAAAAACTAGAATTCCTCCCGATTCCCATATATTCGTGTGCTATAGCCCACGCCTTCCGAGTGGGTCCGGGCTCCCGGACCCCGATCGCCTAAAATATTTCTGAGCCGTGAAATACGACCTAAGGAACCATAGTCACCACCTCGCCATGGCCGTTCCTCGTTGTTTTGCTTTTTACGACCAAAAAACTAGAATTCTGCCCGATTACCATATTTTCGTGTGCTGCCCCCACCTTCCGAGTGGGCCCGGGTCTCCCGAAACTGGATTGCCTAACATTTTTCCAGGCCATCAAATATGACCTAAGGAACCATAGTCATCGCCCCGCCATTGCCGTTCCTCGTTGTTTTGCGTTTTACGGCCAAAAAACCAGAATTCCGCCCGATTCCCATATATTTGTGTGGCCTTCCAAATGGGTCCGAGCCCCCGGACCCTGATCACCTAAAATTATTCTGGGCCATCCAATACGACCTAAGGAACCATAGTCACCGCCCCGCCATGGCCGTTCCTCATTGTTTTGCTTTTTATGACTAAAAAAATAGAATTTCGCTCGATTCCCATATTTTCGTGTGCTGCCCACGCCTTCCGAGTGGGTCCGGGCCCCCGGACCCTGATTGCCTGAAATTATTCTGGCCCATAAAATACGACCTTAGGAACCATAGTCACCGCCCTGCCATGTCCATTCCTCATTGTTATGCATTTTACGGCCAAAAAACTAGAATTCCGCCCGATTCCCATATATTCGTATGTTATAGCCCACGCCTTCTGAGTGGGTCCGGGCCCCCGGACCCCGATCGGCTAAAATATTTCTGAGCCGTGAAATACGACCTAAGGAACCATAGTCACCACCCCGCCGTGGCCGTTCATCGTTGTTTTGCTTTTTACGACCAAAAAATTAGAATTCTGCCCGATTACCATATTTTCTTGTGCTGCCCCCGCCTTTCGAGTGGGCCCGGGTCCCCCGAAACTGGATTGCCTAACATTTTTCCAGGCCATCAAATACGACCTAAGGAACCATAGTCACCGCCCCGCCATTGCCGTTCCTCGTTGTTTTGCGTTTTACGGCCAAAAAACTAGAATTCCGCCCGATTCCCATATATTCGTGTGGCCTTCCAAATGGGTCCGAGCCCCCGGACCCTAATCACCTAAAATTATTCTGGGCCATCAAATACGATAGAAGGATCCATAGTCACCGCCCGCCATGACCGTTCCTCGTTGTTTTGCTTTTTATGACCAAAAAAATAGAATTTCGCCCGATTCACATATTTTCGTGTGCTCTAGCCCACGCCTTCCGAGTGGGCCCAGGTTCCCCGAATTTGGATTGCCTAAAACTTTTCCATGCCATCAAATACGACATAAGGAACCATATTCACCGCCCCACTAAAACAACGAGGAACGGTCATGGCGGGCGGTGACTATGGATCCTTCTGTCGTATTTGATGGCCCAGAATAATTTTAGGTGATCAGGGTCCGGCTGCTCGGACCTATTTGGAAGGCCACACGAATATATGGGAATCGGGCGGAATTCTAGTTTTTTGGCCGTAAAACGCAAAACAACGAGGAACGGCAATGGCGGGGCGGTGACTATGGTTCCTTAGGTCATATTTGATGGCCTGGAAAAATGTTAGGCAATCCAGTTTCGGGGGACCCGGGCCCACTCGGAAGGCGGGGGGCAGCACACGAAAATATGGTAATCGGGCAGAATTCTAGTTTTTTGGTCGTAAAAAGCAAAACAACGACGAACGGCCACGGCGAGGTGGTGACTATGGTTCCTTAGGTCGTATTTCATGGCTCAGAAATATTTTAGGCGATCGGGGTCCGGGGGCCCGGACCCACTCGGAAGGCGTGGGCTATAGCACACGAATATATGGGAATCGGGCGGAATTCTAGTTTTTTGGCCGTAAAACGCATAATAATGAGGAACGGACATGGCAGAGCAGTGACTATGGTTCCTAAGGTCATATTTGATGGGCATGAATAATTTCAGGAGATCGAGGTCCGGGGGCCCGGACCCACTCGGAAGGCGTGGGCAGCACACGAAAATATGGGAATCGAGCGAAATTCTAGTTTTTTGGCCGTAAAACGCAAAACAACGAGGAACGGCCATGGCGGGGCGGTGAATATGGTTCCTTAGGTCGTATTTGATGGCCTTGAAAAATTTTAGGCAATCCGGTTTTCGGCGACCCGGGCCCACTCAGAAGGCGTGGGCTAGAGCACACGAAAATATGGGAATCGGGCGGAATTCTAGTTTTTTGGTCGTAAAAAGCAAAACAACGAGGAACGGTCATGGTCGGGCGGTGACTATGGATCCTTCGGTCGTATTTGATAGCCCAAATAAATTTTAGGCGATCGGGGTCCGGGGGGCCGGACCCACTCGGAAGGTGTGGGCTATATCAAACGAAAATATGGGAATCATGTGCAATTCTTGTTTTTTGGTCGTAAAAAGCTAAACAACAAGGAATTGTCATGGCGGGGAGGTGACTCTGGTTTCTTAGGTCGTATTTGATAGCCCCGTATAATTTTAGTCGATCGGGGTCCGGTGGCCCAGACCCACTCTGAAGACATGGGCTATAGCACACGAAAATATGGGAATCAGACGAAATTCTAGTTTTTTGGCCGTAAAATGCAAAACAACGAGGAACGGCCACGGCGGGCCGGTGACTATGGTTCCTTTGGTCATATTGGATGACCCGAAATAATTTTAGGCGATCGGCACTCGGAAGGCATGGTCTATAGCACACGAATATATGGGAATTGGGCGTAATTCAAGTATTTTGGTCGTAAAAAGCAAAACAACGAGGAACGGTCATGGCGGGGCGGTGAATATGGTTCCTTATGTCGTATTTGATGGCCTGGAAAAATTTTAGGGAATCCGGTTTCGGGGGACCCGGGCCCACTCGGAAGGCGTGGGCTAGACCTCACGAAAATATGGGAATCGGGCGAAGTTCCATTTTTTTGGTCGTAAAAAGCAAAACAACGAGGAACGGTCATGGCGGGCGGTGACTATGGATCCTTCGGTCGTATTTGATGGCCCAAATACATTTTAGGCGATCAGGGACAAGGGGGCCGGACCTACTCCGAAGGTGTGGGCTAGAGCACACGAATATATGGGAATAAGGCGGAATTCTAGTTTTTTGCCCGTAAAACGAAAAACAACGAGTAACAGCCATGGCGGGGCGGTGACTATGGTTTCTTAGGTCGTATTTGATGGCCCAAAATAATTTTAGGTGATCAGGGTCCGGGGGCTCGGACCCATTTGGAAGGCCACACGAATATATGGGAATCGGGCGGAATTCTAGTTTTTTTGCCGTAAAACGCATAACAATGAGGAACGGACATGGCAGGGTGGTGACTATGGTTCCTAAGGTCGTATTTGATGGGCCCGAATAATTTCAGGTGATCGGGGTCCGGGGGCCCGGACCCACTCGGAAGGCGTGGGCAGCACACGAAAATATGGGAATCGAGCGAAATTCTAGTTTTTTGGCCGTAAAACGCAAAACAACGAGGAACGGCCATGGCGGGGCGGTGAATATGGTTCCTTAGGTCGTATTTGATGGCCTGGAAAATTTTTAGGCAATCCGTTTTTGGGCGACCCGGGCCCACTCGGAAGGCGTGGGCTAGAGCACACGAAAATATGGGAATCGAGCGGAATTCTAGTTTTTTGGTCATAAAAAGCAAAACAACGAGGAACGGTCATGGCGGGGCAGTGACTATGGATCCTTCTATCGTATTTGATGGCCCAGAATAAATTTTAGGCGATCCCCCGGACCCACTCGGAAGGTATGGGCTAGAGCACACAAAAATATGGGAATTAGGCGAAATTCTTGTTTTTTGGTCGTAAAAAGCAAAACAACAAGGAACGGTCATGGCGAGGAGGTGACTATGGTTCCTTACGTCGTATTTGATGGCCCCGAATAATTTTAGTCGATCGGGGTCCGGTGGCCCGGACCCACTCGGAAGGCATGGGCTATAGCACACGAAAATATGGGAATCAGGCGAAATTCTAGTTCTTTGGCCATAAAATGCAAAAAAACGAGGAACGGCCACGGCGGGGCGGTGACTATGGTTCCTTAGGTCGTATTTGATGACCCGGAATAATTTTAGGCGATCGGCACTCGGGAGGCGTGGTCTATAGCAAGAATATATGGGAATTAGGCGGAATTCTAGTTTTTTGGTCGTAAAAAGCAAAACAACGAGGAACGGTCATGGTGGGGCGGTGAATATGGTTCCTTATGTCGTATTTGATGGCATGGAAAAGTTTTAGGCAATCCTAATTCGGGGGACCCGGGCCCACTCGGAAGGCGTGGGCTAGAGCACACGAAAATATGGGAATCGGGCGAAATTTTATTTTTTTGGTCATAAAAAGCAAAACAACGAGGAACGGTCATGGCGGGCGGTGACTATGCATCCTTCTGTTGTATTTGATGGCCCAGAATAATTTTAGGTGATCAGGGTCCGGGGGTTCGGACCCATTTGGAAGGCCACACGAATATATGGGAATCGGGCGGAATTCTAGTTTTTTGGCCGTAAAACGCAAAACAACGAGGAACGACAATGGCGGGGCGGTGACTATGGTTCCTTAGGTCGTATTTGATAGCCTGGAAAAATGTTAGGCAATCCAGTTTCGGGGGACCCGGGCCCACTCGGAAGGCGGGGGCAGCACACGAAAATATGGTAATCGGGCAGAATTCTAGTTGTTTGGTCATAAATGGAAAAGCAACGACGAATGGCCACGACGGGGTGGTGACTATGGTTCCTTAGGTCTTATTTAACCGCTCAGAAATATTTTAGGTGATCGGGGTCCGGGGGCCCGGACCCACTCGGAAGGCGTGGGCTATGGCACACGAATATATGGGAATCGGGCGAAATTCTAGTTTTTTGGCCGTAAAACGCATAACAATGAGGAACGGACATGGCAGGGCGGTGACTATGGTTCCTAAGGTCGTATTTTATGGGCCCGAATAATTTCAGGCGATCGGGGTCCAGGGGCCCGGACCCACTCGGAAGGCGTGGGCAGCACACGAAAATATGGGAATCGAGCGAAATTCTAGTTTTTTGGCCGTAAAACGCAAAACAAGGAGGAACGACCATGGCGGGGCGGTGAATATGGTTCCTTAGGTTGTATTTGATGGCCTGGAAAAATTTTAGGCAATCCGGTTTTGGGCGACCCGGGCCCACTCGGAAGGCGTGGGCTAGAGCACACGAAAATATGGGAATCGGGCGGAATTCTAGTTTTTTTGTCGTAAAAAGCAAAACAACAAGGAAGGTTCATGGCGGGGCGATGACTATGGATCCTTCGGTCGTATTTGATGGCCCAAATAAATTTTAGGCGATCCCCCGGACCCACTCGGAAGGTGTGGGCTAGAGCACACGAAAATATGGGACTTAGGCGGAATTTTTGTTTTTTGGTCGTAAAATGCAAAACAACGAGGAACGGCCACGGCGGGGCGGTGACTATGGTTCCTTAGGTCGCATTTGATGACCCAGAATAATTTTAGGCGATCGGCACTCGGAAGGCGTGGTCTATAGCACGAATATTTGGGAATTAGGCGGAATTCTAGTTTTTTGGTCGTAAAAAGCAAAACAACGAGGAACGGTCATGGTGGTGCGGTGAATATGGTTCCTTATGTCATATTTGATGGCATGGAAAAGTTTTAGGCAATCCTAATTCGGGGGACCCGGGCCCACTCGGAAGGCGTGGGCTAGAGCACACGAAAATATGGGAATCGGGCGAAATTCTATTTTTTTGGTCATAAAAAGCAAAACAACGAGGAACGGTCATGGCGGGCGGTGAATATGGATCCTTCTGTCGTATTTGATGGCCCAGAATAATTTTAGGTGATTAGGGTCCGGGGGCTCGGACCCATTTGGAAGGCCACACGAATATATGGGAATCGGGCGGAATTCTAGTTTTTTGGCCGTAAAACGCAAACAACGAGGAACGGCAATGGCGGGGCGGTGACTATGGTTCCTTAGGTCGTATTTGATGGCCTGGAAAAATGTTAGGCAATCTAGTTTCGGGGGACCCGGGCCCACTCGGAAGGCGGGGGCAGCACAATAAAATATGGTAATCGGGCAGAATTCTAGTTTTTTGGTCGTAAAAAGCAAAACAACGATGAACGGCCACGGCGGGGTGTTGACTATGGTTCCTTAGGTCGTATTTCACGGCTCAAAAATATTTTAGCCGATCAGGGTCCGGGGGCCCGGACCCACTCAGAAGGCGTGGGCTATAGCACACGAATATATGGGAATCGGGCGGAATTCTAGTTTTTTGGCCGTAAAATGCATAACAATGAGGAATGGACATGGCAGGGTGGTGACTATGGTTCCTAAGGTCGTATTTTATGGGCCAGAATAATTTCAGGCGATCGGGGTCCGGGGGCCCGGACCCACTCGGAAGGCGTGGGCAGCACACGAAAATATGGGAATCGAGCGAAATTCTATTTTTTTGGTCATAAAAAGCAAAACAACGAGGAACGGCCATGGCGGGGCGGTGACTATGGTTCCTTAGGTCGTATTGGATGGCCCAGAATAATTTTAGGTGATCAGGGTCCGGGGGCTCGGACCCATTTGGAAGGCCACACAGATATATAGGAATCGGGCGGAATTCTGGTTTTTTGGCCGTAAAACGCAAAACAACGAGGAACGGCAATGGCGGGGTGGTGACTATGGTTCCTTAGCTCGTATTTGATGGCCTGGAAAAATGTTAGGCAATCCAGTTTCGGGAGACCCGGGCCCACTCGGAAGGTGGGGGCAGCACACGAAAATATGGTAATCGGGCAGAATTCTAATTTTTTGGTCGTAAAAAGCAAAACAACGAGGAACGGCCATGGCGAGGTGGTGACTATGGTTCCTTAGGTCGTATTTCATGGCTCAGAAATATTTTAGGCGATCGAGGTCCGGGAGCCCGGACCCACTCGGAAGGCGTGGGCTATAGCACACGAATATATGGGAATCAGGAGGAATTCTAGTTTTTTGACCGTAAAACGCATAACAATGAGGAACGGACATAGCAGGGCGGTGACTATGGTTCCTAAGGTCATATTTGATGGGCCCGAATAATTTTAGTCGATCGGGGTCCGCTGGCCCGGACCCACTCGGAAGGCATGGGCTATAGCACACGAAAATATGGGAATCAGGCGAAATTCTAATTTTTTGGCCGTAAAATGCAAAACAACGAGGAACGGCCATGGCGGGGTGGTGACTATGGTTCCTTAGGTCGAATTTGATGACCCGGAATAATTTTAGGCGATCGGCACTCAGAAGGCGTGGTCTATAGCACGAATATATGGGAATTAGGCGGAATTCTAGTTTTTTGGTCGTAAAAAGCAAAACAACGAGGAACGGTCATGGTGGGGCGGTGAATATGGTTCCTTATGTCGTATTTGATGGCATGAAAAAGTTTTAGGCAATCCGGATTCGGGGGACCCGGGCCCACTCGGAAGGCGTGGGCTAGAGCACACGAAAATATGGGAATCGGGCGAAATTCTATTTTTTTGGTCATAAAAAGCAAAACAACGAGGAACAGTCATGGCGGACGGTGACTATGGATCCTTCTGTTGTATTTGAAGGCCAAAATAAATTTTAGGCGATCAGGGACTGGGGGGCCCGGACCCACTCAGAAGGTGTGGGCTAGAGCACACGAATATATGGGAATCAGGCAGAATTCTAGTTTTTTGCCCGTAAAACGAAAAAAAAGGAGTAACAGCCATGGCGGGGTGGTGACTATGGTTCCTTAGGTCGTATTTGATGGCCCAGAATAATTTTAGGTGATCAGGGTCCGAGGGCTCGGACCCATTTGGAAGGCCACACGAATATATGAGAATCGGGCGGAATTCTAGTTTTTTGGTCGTAAAATGCAAAACAACGAGGAACGGCCACGGCGAGGTGGTGACTATGGTTCCTTAGGTCGTATTTGATGGCTCAGAAATATTTTAGGCGATCGGGGTCCGGGGGCCCGGACCCACTCGGAAGGCGTGGGCTATAGCACACGAATATATGGGAATCGGGGGGAATTCTTGTTTTTTGGCCGTAAAACGCATAACAATGAGGAATGGACATGGCAGGGCGGTGACTATGGTTCCTAAGGTCGTATTTGATTGGCCCAAATAATTTCAGGCGATCGAGGTCCGGGGGCCCAGACCCACTCGGAAGGCGTGGGCAGCACACGAAAATATGGGAATCGAGCGAAATTCTAGTTTTTTGGCCGTAAAACGCAAAACAACGAGGAACGGCCATGGCGAGGTGGTGAATATGGTTCCTTAGGTTGTATATGATGGCCTGGAAAAATTTTAGGCAATCCGGTTTTGGGCGATCCGGAGCCACTCGGAAGGCGTGGGCTAGAGCATACGAAAATATGGGAATCGGGCGGAATTCTAGTTTTTTGGTCGTAAAAAGCAAAAAAAGAGGAACGGTCATGGCGGGGCGATGACTATGGATCCTTCGGTCGTATTTGATGGCCCAAATAAATTTTAGGCAATCCCCCGGACCCACTCGGAAGGTGTGGGCTAGAGCACACGAAAATATGGGAATTAGGCAGAATTCTTATTTTTTGGTCGTCAAAGCAAAACAACAAGGAACGGTCATGACGGGGAGGTGAGTATGGTTCCTTAGGTCGTATTTGATGGCCCTGAATAATTTTAGTCGATCGGGGTCCGGTGGCCCGGACCCAATCGGAAGGCATGGGCTATAGCACACGAAAATATGGGAATCAGGCGAAATTCTAGTTTTTCTGCCATAAAATGCAAAACAACGAGGAACGGCCACGGCGGGGCGGTGACTATGGTTCCATAGGTCGTATTTGATGATCCGGAATAATTTTAGGCGATCGACACTCGGAAGGCGTGGTCTATAGCACGAATATATGGGAATTAGGCGGAATTCTAGTTTTTTGTCCGTAAAAGGCAAAACAACAAGGAACGGTCATGGTGGGACGGTGAATATGGTTCCTTATGTCGTATTTGATGGCAAGGAAAAGTTTTAGGCAATCCAGATTCGGGGGACCCGGGCCCACTCAAAAGGCGTGGGCTAGAGCACACGAAAATATGGGACTCGGGCAAAATTCTATTTTTTTGGTCATAAAAAGCAAAACAACGAGGAACGGTCATGGCGGGCGGTGACTATGGATCCTTCTGTCGTATTTGATGGCCCAAATAAATTTTAGGCGATCAAGGACTGGGGGGCCCGGACCCACTCGGAAGGTGTGGGCTAGAGCACACGAATATATGAGAATCAGGCAGAATTATAGTTTTTTGGCCGTAAAACAAAAAACAACGAATAACGGCCATGGCTGGGCGGTGACTAAGGTTACTTAGGTCGTATTTTATGGCTCGGAAAAAGTTTAGCCGATCGGGGTACGGGGGGCCCGGTCTCACTCGGAAGGCGTGGGCTAAAGCACACGAATATATGGGAATCAGGTTGTATTCTAGTTTTTTGGCCGTAAAATGAAAGCAACGAGGAACGGCCATGGCGAGGCGGTGACTATGGTTCCTTAGGTCGTATTTGATGGCCCCGAATAATTTTAGGCGATCGGGGTCCGGGGGCCCGGACCCACTCGGAAGGCATGGGCTATAGCACACGAAAATATGGGAATCTGGCGAAATTCTAGTTTTTTGGCTGTAAAATGCAAAACAACGAGGAATGGCGAGGGCTGGGTGGTGGCTATGGTTCCTTAGGTCGTATTAAATGGTCTAGAATAATTTTAGGAGATCAGGGTCAAGGGGCCAGGACCCATTCGGAAGGCATGGGCTATAGCACACGAAAATATGGGAATCGGGCAGAATTCTAGTTTTTTTGCATTAAAACGCAAAACAACGAGGAACGTCCATGGCGGGTTGGTGACTATGGTTCCTTAGGTCGTATTGGATGGCCCCGAATATTTTTAGGCGATCGGGGTCCGGTGACCCGGGCCCACTCGGAACGTGGTACACGAAAATATGGGAATCGGGCTGAATTCTAGTTTTTTGGCCGTAAAATGCAAAACAACGAGGAACGGCCATGGCGGGGCGATGACTATGGTTCCTTAGGTCGTATTTGATGGCCCCGAATAATTTTAGGCGATCTGGGTCCGGGTGGCCCGGACCCACTCGTAAGGCATGGGCTATAGCTCACGAAAATATGGCAGTCACGCGAAATTCTAGTGTTTTGGTCGAAAAAGCAAAACAACGAGGAACGATCATGGCGGGGCGGTGACTATGGTTCCTTAGGTCGTATTTGATGGCCCCAAATTATTTTAGGTGATCAGGGTCCGGGGGCTCGGACCGACTCGGAAGGCATGGGATATATCACACGAAAATATGGGAATCGGGCGAAATTCTAGTTTTTTGGACGTAAAAAGGAAAAAAACGAGGAATGGTCATGGCGAGGTGGTGACTATGATTCCTTTGGTTGTATTTGATGGCCTGGAAAAATTTTAAGCGAACGGGGTCCGGGGGCGCGAACCTACTGAGAAGGCGTGGGCTTAGCACACAAAAATATGGGAATCAGGCGGAATTCTAGTTTTTTGACCGTAAAACACCAAACAACGAGGAACAGCCATGGCAGGGCGGTGACTATGGTTCCTTAGGTCGTATTTGATGGCCCCAACTTATTTTAGGCGATCGAGGTCCGGGCGCTCGGACCCACTCGGAAGGCATGGGATATATCACACGAAAATATGGGAATCGGGCGAATGGGGTGACTAGTTTTTTTGTCGTAAATTGCAAAACAACGAGGAACGACCATGGCGAGGCGGTGGCTATGGTTCCTTAGGTCGTATTTGATGGCTCGTAAAAATTTTAGGCGATTGGGGTCCGGGGGTCCCGGTCCCACTCGGAAGGCATGGGTTATAGCATATGAATATATGGGAATCGGGCGGAATTCTAGTTTTTTGGACGTAAAACACAAAAAAAGAGGAACTGCCATGGAGGGGCGGTGAATATGGTTCCTTAGGTCATATGTGATGGCATGGAAAAATGTTAGGCAATCCAATTTTGGGGGATCCGGGCCCACTCGGAAGGCGTGGGCTCTACACACAAAAATATGAGAATCGGGCGGAATTCTACTTTTTTTGTCGTAAAAAGCAAAACAACGAGGAACGGTCATGGCGAGGTTGTGACTATGGTTACTTAGGTCGTATTTGATGGCCCAAATAAAGTTTAGCTGATCGGGGTCCGGGGGGCCCGAACCCACTCGGAAGGAATGGGCTATAGCTCACGAAAATATGGCAATCGCATGAAATTCTTGTTTTATGGACGTAAAAAGGAAAAAAATGAGGAACGGTCGTGGCGGGGTGGTGACTATGGTTCCTTAGGTCATAGTTGATGGCCCGAATATATTTTAGGCGATCGGGGTACGGGGGGCCCGGACCCACTCCGAAGGCGTGGGCTATAGCATACGAATATATGGGAATCGGGCGGAATTCTAGTTTTTTGGTTGTAAAAGGCAAACCAACGAGGAACGGTCATGGCGGGGCAGTGAATATAGTTTCATATGTCGTATTTGATGGCCTGGAAAAGTTTTAGGCAATCCGGTTTCGCTGGACCCGGGCCCACTCGGAAGGCGTGGGCTCTGCACATGAAAATATGAAAATCGGGCGGAATTCAACTTTTTTGGTCGTAATAAGCAAAACAATGAGGAATAGCCATGGCGGGGCAGTGACTATGGTTCCTTAGGTCATATTTGATGGCACCGAATAATTTTAGGCCATCGGGGTCCGGGGGACCGGACCCACTCAGAAAGCATGGGCAATAGCATACGAAAATATAGAAATCGGGCGAAATTCTAGTTTTTAGGCCATAAAAAGGAAATAAATGAGGAACGGTCATGGCGGGGTGGTGACTATGGTTCCTTAGGTCGTAGTTGATGGCCCGAAAATTTTATAGGTGCTCGGGGTCCGGGGGGCCCGGACCAACTTGGAAGGCGTGGGCTATATTTCACGAAAATATGGGAATCAGGCGAAATTCTAGTTTTTTGGCCGTAAAACAAAAAACAACGAGGAACGGCCATGGCAGAGCGGTGACTATGGTTCCTTAGGTCGTAGTTGATGGCCTAAAATATTTTTAGGCGATCGGGGTCCGGCGGTCCGGACCCACTTGGAAGGCGTGGGCTATATCTCACGAAAATATGGGAATCTGGCGAAATTCTAATTTTTTGGCCGTAAAACGCAAAACAACGAGGAACGGCCATGGCGGGGCGGTGACTACGGTTCCTTAGGTCGTATTTGATGGCCCGGAATAATTTTAGGCGATCGGGGTTAGAGGGTCCGGACCCATTCGGAAGGCGTGGGCTACAGCACACGAATATATGGGAATCGGGCGAAATTCTAGTTTTTTGGCCGTAAAACGCAAACAAACGAGGAACGACCACGGCGGGGCAGTGACTGTGGTTTCTTAGGTCGTATTTCATGGCTCGGAAAATGTTAAGGCGATCGGGGTCCGGGGGCCCGGACCCTCTTGGAAGGCGTGGGCTATATCTAACGAAAATATGGGAATCGGGCGAAATTCAAGTTTTTTGGCCGTAAAACGCAAAACAACGAGGAACGGCCATGGAGGGGCGGTGAATATGGATCCTTAGGTCGTATTTGATGGCTTGGAAAAATGTTAGGCAATCCGGTTTCGGGGGACCTGGGCCCACTCGGAAGGCGTGGGCTCTGCACACGAAAATATGGGAATCAGGCGGAATTCTACTTTTTTGGTCGTAAAAAGCAAAACAACGATGAACGGTTATGGTGGGGCGGTGACTATGGTTCCTTAGGTCGTATTTGATGGCCCAAATAAATTTTAGGTGATCGGGGTCCGGGGGGCCCGGACCCACTCGGAAGGCATGGGCTATATAGCTCACGAAAATATGGCAATCGCATGAAATTCTAGTTTTTTGGACGTAAAAAGGAATAAAATGAGGAACGGTAATGGGGGGGCGGTGACTATGGTTCCTTAGGTCGTATTTGATGGCCCGGAATAATTTTAGGCGATCGGGGTCAGGGGGCCCGGTCCCATTTGGAAGGCGTGGGTTATAGCACACGAATATATTAGAATCGGGTGAAATTCTAGTTTTTTGGCCGTAAAACGCAAAACAACGAGGAACGGCGATGGTGGGGCGGTGACAATGGTTCCTTAGTTCGTATTTGATGGCCCAAAAAAAATTTAGGCAATCCGATTTCGGGGGACCCGGGCCCACTCGGAAGGCGTGGGCTAGAGCACATCAATATATGGGAATTGGGCAGAATTCTAGTTTTTTGTTCGTAAAAAGCAAAACAACGAGGAACGGTCATGGCGGGGCGGTGAATATGGTTCCATATATTGTATTTGATGGCATGGAAAAATTTTAGGCAATCGGGATCCGGGGGCCCGGACCCACTCGGAAGGCGTGGGATATAGCACACGAAAATATGGGAATCGGGCGGAATTCTAGTTTTTTGGCCGTAAAATGCAAAACAATGAGGGACGGCCATGGCGGGACGGTGACTATGGTTCCTTAGGTCGTATTTGATGGCATCGACTAATTTTAGGTGATCGGGGTCCGGGGGACCGGACCCATTCGGAAGGCATGGGCTATAGCACACGAAAATATGAGAATCGGGCGAAATTCTAGTTTTTTGGCCGTATAAAGGAAATAAACTAAGAACGGTCATGGCGGGGCGGTAACTATGGTACCTTAGGTCATAGTTGATGGCTCGAAAACTTTTTAGGCGATCGGGGTATGGGGGGCCCGGACCCACTTGGAAGGCGTGGGCTATATCTCACGAAAGTATGGGAATCGGGCGGAATTCTAGTTTTTTGGCCGTAAAACGCAAAACAACGAGGAATGGCCATGGCGGAGCGGTGACTATGGTTCCTTAGGTCGTAGTTGATGGCCTAAAAAAATTTTAGGCGATCAGTGTCCGCGGGCCCGGACCCACTTGAAAGGCGTGGGCTATATCTCACGAAAATATGGGAATCAGGCGAAATTCTAGTTTTTTGGCCGTAAAATGCAAAACAATGAGGAACGGCCATGGCGAGGCAGTGACTATTGTTCCTTAGGTCGTATTTGATGGCCCAAAAAGTTTTTAGGCGATCGGGGTCCGGCGGCCCGGACCCACTTGGAAGGCGTGGGCTATATCTCACGAAAATATGGGAATCGGGCGAAATTCTAATTTTTTGGCCGTAAAACGCAAAACAACGAGGAACGGCCATGGCAGGGCGGTGACTACGGTTCCTTAGGTCGTATTTGATGGCCCGAAATAATTTTAGGCGATCGGGGTTAGAGGGTCCGGACCCATTCAGAAGGCGTGGGCTACAACACATGAATATATGGGAATCAGGCGGAATTCTAGTTTTTTCGCCGTAAAACGCAAACAAACGAGGAACGACCACGGCGGGGCGGTGACTATGGTTCCTTACATCATATTTGATGGCTCGAAAAATGTTAAGGCGATCGGGGTCCGGGGGTCCCGGTCCCACTCGAAAGGCATGGGCTATAACACACGAATATATGAGAATTGGGCGGAATTCTAGTTTTTTGGCCATAAAATGCAAAAAAAGAGGAACGGCCATGGAGGGGCGGTGAATATGGTTCATTAGGTCGTATTTGATGGCTTGGAAAAATGTTAGGCAATCCGGTTTCGGGGGACCCGGGCCCACTCGGAAGGCGTGGGCTCTGCACACGAAAATATGGGAATCAGGCGGAATTCTACTTTTTTGGTCGTAAAAAGCAAAACAACGATGAACGGTTATGGCGGGGCGGTGACTATGGTTCCTTAGATCATATTTGATGGCCCAAATAAATTTTAGGTGATCGGGGTCCGTGGGTCCGGACCCACTCGGAAGGCATGGGCTATATAGCTCACGAAAATATGGCAATCGCACGAAATTCTAGTTTTTTGGACGTAAAAAGGAAAAAAAATGAGGAACGGTCATGGCGGGGCGGTGACTATGGTTCCTTAGGTCGTATTTGATGGCCCGGAATGATTTTAGGCGATCGGGGTCAAGGGGCCCGTACCCATTTGGAAGGCGTGGGCTATAGCACACGAATATATTAGAATCGGGCGAAATTCTAGTTTTTTGGCCGTAAAACGCAAAACAACGAGGAACGGCAATGGTGGGGCGGTGACAATGGTTCCTTAGGTCGTATTTGATGGCCCAAAAAAAATTTAGGCAATCCGATTTTGGGGGACCCGGGCCCACTCGGAAGGCGTGGGCTAGAGCACATCAATATATGGGAATTGGGCAGAATTCTAGTTTTTTGTTCGTAAAAAGCAAAACAACGAGGAACGGTCATGGCGGGGCGGTGAATATGGTTCCATATGTTGTATTTGATGGCCTGGAAAAATTTTAGGCAATCGGGATCCGGGGGCCCGGACCCACTCGGAAGGCATGGGATATAGCACACGAAAATATGGGAATCGGGCGGAATTCTAGTTTTTTGGCCGTAAAATGCAAAACAACAAGGGACGGCCATGGCGGGACGGTGACTATGGTTCCTTAGGTCGTATTTGATGGCATCGAATAATTTTAGGTGATCGGGGTCCGGGGGACCGGACCCATTCGGAAGGCATGGGCTATAGCACACGAAAATATGAGAATCGGGCGAAATTCAAGTTTTTTGGCCGTATAAAGGAAATAAACTAGGAACGGTCATGGCGGGGCGGTTACTATGGTTCCTTAGGTCATAGTTGATGGCTCAAAAAATTTTTAGGCGTTCGGGGTACGGGTGCCCGGAGCTGGTGGAATTCTAGTTTTTTGGCCATAAAATGCAAAACAACGAGGAACGGCCATGGCGGGATGGTGACTATGGTTCCTTAGGTCATATTTGATGGCATCGAATAATTTTTGGTGATCGGGGTCCGGGGGACCGGACCCATTCGGAAGGCATGGGCTATAGCACACGAAAATATGGGAATCGGGCGAAATTCTAGTTTTTTGGCCGTAAAAAGTAAAAAAACGAGGAACGGTCATGGCAGGGTGGTGACTATGGTTCCTTATGTCGTAGTTGATGGCCCAAAAAATTTTTAGGCGATCGGTGTCCGGGGGCCCGGACCCACCTGAAAGGCGTGGGCTATATCTCACGAAAATATGGGAATCGGGCGAAATTCTAGTTTTTTGGCCGTAAAATGCAAAACAACGAGGAACGGCCATGGCGGGGCGGTGACTATGGTTCCTTAGGTCGTATTTGATGGCCCAAAAATTTTTTAGGCGATCGGGGTCCGGCGGCCCGGACCCACTTGGAAGGCGTGGGGTATATCTCACGAAAATATGGGAATCGGGCGAAATTCTAATTTTTTGGCCGTAAAACGCAAAACAACGAGGAACGGCCATGGTGGGGCGGTGACTACGGTTCCTTAGGTCGTATTTGATGGACCGGAATAATTTTAGGCGATCGGGGTTAGAGGGTCCGGACCCATTCGAAAGGCATGGGCTATAACACATGAATATATGGGAATCAGGCGGAATTCTAGTTTTTTGGCCGTAAAACGCAAACAAACAAGGAACGACCACGGCGGGGCTGTGACTATGGTTCCTTACATCGTATTTGATGGCTCGGAAAATGATAAGGCGATCGACGTCCGGGGGTCCCGGTCCCACTCGGAAGGCATGGGCTATAACACACGAATATATGGGAATCGGGCGGAATTCTAGTTTTTTGGCCATAAAACGCAAAACAACGAGGAACGGCCATGGAGGGGCGGTGAATATGGATCCTTAGGTCGTATTTGATGGCTTGGAAAAATGTTAGGCAATCCGGTTTCGGGGGACCTGGGCCCACTCGGAAGGCGTGGGCTCTGCACACGAAAATATGGGAATCAGGCAGAATTCTACCTTTTTGGTCGTAAAAAGCAAAACAACGATGAACGGTTATGGTGGGGCGGTGACTATGGTTCCTTAGGTCATATTGGATGGCCCAAATAAATTTTAGGTGATCGGGGTCCGTGGGGCCCGGACCCACTCGGAAGGCATGGGCTATATAGCTCACGAAAATATGGCAATCACACGAAATTCTAGTTTTTTGGACGTAAAAAGGAAAAAAATGAGGAACGGTCATGGCGGGGCGGTGACTATGGTTCCTTAGGTCGTATTTGATGGCCAGGAATAATTTTAGGCGATCGGGGTCAAGGGGCCCGGACCCATTTGGAAGGCGTGGGCTATAGCACACGAATATATTAGAATCGGGCGAAATTCTAGTTTTTTGGCCGTAAAACGCAAAACAACGAGGAACGGCAATGGTGGGGCGGTGACAATGGTTCCTTAGGTCGTATTTGATGGCCCAAAAAAAATTTAGGCAATCCGATTTCAGGGGACCCGGGCCCACTCGGAAGGCGTGGGCTAGAGCACATCAATATATGGGAATTGGGCAGAATTCTAGTTTTTTGTTTGTAAAAAGCAAAACAACGAGGAACGGTCATGGCGGGGCGATGAATATGGTTCCATATGTTGTATTTGATGGCCTGGAAAAATTTTAGGCATTCGGGATCCGGGGGCCCGGACCTGCTCGGAAGGCGTGGGTTATAGCACACGAAAATATGGGAATCGGGCGAAATTATATTTTTTTGTTCGTAAAATGCAAAACAACGAGGGACGGCCATGGTGGGACGGTGACTATGGTTCCTTAGGACGTATTTGATGGCATCGAATAATTTTAGGTGATCGGGGTCCGGGGGACCGGACCCATTCGGAAGGCATGGGCTATAGCACACGAAAATATGAGAATCGGGCGAAATTCTAGTTTTTTGGCCGTATAAAGGAAATAAACTAGGAACGGTCATGGTGGGGCGGTTACTATGGTTCCTTAGGTCATAGTTGATGGCTCAAAAAAGTTTTAGGCGATCGGGGTACGGGGGGCCCGGAGCTGGTGGAATTCTAGTTTTTTGGCCGTAAAATGCAAAACAACTGTCACGCCCCGAACCTAGGAGCGAGACAAGCACCCCGTGCCTCACCTAACCTGGCGTACCAAATTGCGACTAAGGGACTCTGAACACATAATGTCATACTTTGGCCATGGGGCCACCTTGCAAGACAATTTGCGAAGCAAAATATAAAACTGAATGGAAACTAGCACTAACTAAATATCAATATAAAGCTAGGCCGACAAGGCCGTCATAGCTACTACAGCTGACAAACCACCAATTTATACAAACCCAACATACTGCACTAACCAACAGGATATGCCTACAAGCCTCTACTGATAGATGTACTGTGATCGGAACAGGGCCCCGACCTACCCATAACATATATACAGATATACATAAGATGTACACAAAACTCTAGTCCTGGCAACTCCGAAAGACGTGGAGCTTACCGATCAGGCGGAACTCGGAAAACACCTACTGAGGAGGTCTACCCGTCTGTCTGTCTGAACCTGCACGCATGAAATGCAGCGCCCCCAAAAAAGGGACGTCAGTACGAAATAATGTACCGAGTATGTAAGGCAATAAAATAACTGAAATCTGAAACTGAACTAATAATATGATAACTGAAATTAACTGGGAGTCAAAGATGATCTGGAGATATACTTACCTGCTGATACTGACTCAACTCCTTCAATATAGTAAGTAAAATAATTGTACGGCCTTATAAGGCTCGGTATATATAACTGCTCTACCATAGTAGGCTCGCTTATAGGCGCTCGGCCATACTAGGCTATGTATCTCGACCATGCTGGGCTCGCTCATAGGCGCTCGGCCACAGTAGGCTCAGTATATAACTTTCCATCTGATCAGAGGTTGCCCAATAGGGGCCTGCCCATCGATTATAGCTCGATGGTAATGAAAATACTGTAATACTGTATATATAGGCTTGCTGCTCTCTTGACTGGAAGAAGACAATACTAAAATTGAATATAGAGTCTCGATAAGGAATAATATTGTAACTTATGAGACTAGAATAGTGTGAATAAATTCATGAATATGAACTTCTCTTTTTGTCTCATTACTAACACATGTAGCTACGAGATCATGCCAAAATGAAGGAAGGCTTAGCCTTAACATACCTTATCACAATCTTTTCAATCACCAAGTTGAACTCACCTCTTCGCACCTTAATCTACAAGAATGATAATAATACTATCGTTAAGTTACGAAAGGTACAACTATCGCACAACGAACGACAAACCTATTTTGTATTAAAACGGGCAGCATCTCCCCTATAATATGCCCTTCCTCCAACTTCAAGATAACACCAACAATACAAGGACAGAACAATAACAACATATATACATCATTTTCCAGCCCTATATACACCATCAAATACTACAAAACAGCCCAACACACCCCAATCTCTTCGTACACAAAACGACCATCGTAGTAGTGTCAAACGACCCGAAAATGTTATGACGAACGACCAGCCAACCACCCTACATTTATATGGTGTTTATAAACCCCCTTCCTCCTCCAAAACTCCACAAAATAGTAATAAAACACGCAGCCCAACAGCAACACAAAACAGTCCACAAAACAGTCCGCTACAAGTGAATAACTCGAACTCACGGCTTCCGATCACCATCCCGTGAGTTCTTACAAGTATAGAACGACTTACCATGAATTTACAGAAGAAAAAATGGATGAAAGAGAGCAGTAAACTCACCTTATTTGTTGGATAACTCAGCTCCTATCTTGGTTCTTCAAACTCTAAGTTTTACCTCCAATTGGAACTTGAAAGGGAGAGAAAATCAATTAGGGTTTGTGGGAAATTTTTGGGAGGATTCTTTGCAGAGCTTATGTCTGGTTATTATGCTCTATTTTAAGTCTAATATATGAAGAAAATAGGCCCTTAAAAGGCCTCTTTGGACGACCCGAAATGGCCCATTTTTGGGCTTTCATTTAAGCAAGTAGGTGACACACCTACTTGTCACCTAGCAGCTTGCGCAGTATCGCAAAAATGCACATATCTCTCTACTCCGATGTCGTATTGACAAATGGTTTAATGCGTTGGAAAATAGACTCATAGATCTTTAATTTGATGGGTGGAACACACCATAACTCTAAGTATATTGGGAGAATATTGCAGTTACATTTGACCCAAAGTTTCAGTAAAACTTATGAATGTAACTTGTGATGACTTTCATCGACTTTTGTTCCACAACTCGCTTGACTTAAAAACATAACACACGGATGTAATACGACTAATATAAATCATAACATAATCTCTTTATCATGTTAATCACCCTAGTCTCACCCCAAAGGTACATGTTATAACATTCCCAACTTGTCGACTTTCGATGAAACATTGTTTTATTTAATTGCTTTAGCTTCTGAACTGTCCAACCCTCTTTGTACTTGTTGTTCATGATCTTCAATATTTGTAACCTCAGAGGTAACATGATTAACTTACTTTATATACTTTTAAATATTATCTCATTTTTTTGTCCTACATTAGTTTGCTTACGACGCATTTTTACATACGAAAATATAGGGTGTAACATCACTCCCCCTTGGGAACATTCGTCCTCGAATGTTTACTCTTGGAGACTTTGGAAACTTTTTCCAGAGTATCCTTCGTACACTAGGTTAAAACCAACCTGCACGTAGCCAGAAACATACTATGCATGCCACACATGGCCAATCTTTATAAATAGCAGCAATTTGCCTCACCGACCGTAAATCATAAATATTGAAAGTGAAAAATAAAAGCTTACCTGATGACCTGCTAGCCTACATAGAGCTATGTTGTAGCGTCCCATCTCGAACCATATCTTCATTTTGAAATAGGTGGGGGTATTTAGACTTCATTTCTTCCTCCGATTCCCACGTCATCTCTTCTACATTCTTGCTCCTCCATAAAACCTTTACGGAAGCTACCTCCTTATTTCGTAGATTGCGGATTTGTCGGTCTAGGATGGCAACTGGAATTTCCTCGTATGACAAGTCCTCTGTAATCTGTACATCATCCGTGGGCACCACTCGGGTAGGATCACCAATGCACTTCCGTAGCATAGATACGTGAAAAACCGGATGGATAGACTCCAATTCTGAGGGCAACTCTAACTCATAAGCTAGTTGGCCCACTCTCCGAATGATCCTATAAGGCCCAATATACCGTGGGCTAAGCTTTCCTTTCTTGCCAAACCTCATCACGCCCTTCATAGGTGATACCTTTAAGAATACCCAGTCATTAATCCTGAACTCTAAGTCTCATCGCCGCACGTCAGAATATGACTTCTGACGACTCTGAGCTGTCAACAGTCGCTCCCGGATAACCTTTACTTTCTCTATGGCCTGCTGAACCAGGTCTGGCCCATGTAACCCAGATTCTCCAACATCAAACCACCCTATAGGAGATCTGCACTTACGCCCATACAAAGCCTCGTACGGAGCCATCTGGATACTGGAGTGGTAACTGTTATTATATGCAAACTCGATAAGAGGTAGATGTTCATCCCAACTTCTTTTAAAATCCAACACACATACTCGTAACATATCCTCGAGCGTCTGAATTGTGCGCTCGGCTTGTCCATCAGTCTGTGGATGAAAAGCTGTGCTGAGATTCACCTGAGTCCCTAGACCTCTCTGAAATGACCTCCAAAAATGTGCTGTAAACTGAGCCCCACGGTCAGATATAATAGAAACTGGTACTCCGTGTAGCCGCACTATCTCCTTAATATATAACTTTGCATAATCTTCTGCTGTATATGTAGATCTGACCGGTAGGAAGTGAGCTGATTTCGTGAGCCTATCGACTATCACCCATATGGAATCGAACTTACGATTAGAACGAGGTAAACCCATGATAAAGTCCATGTTTATCGCCTCCCATTTCCATGTCGGGATCTCTATAGTCTGCATTAGCCCTCCGGGCTTCTGGTGTTCTACCTTCACTTGCTGGCAACTAGTACATTGGGCAACAAACTCAGCAATGTTCTTCTTCATATCATTCCACCAGTACATATCCTTAATGTCATGATACATCTTCGTCGATCCAGGGTGGATGGAATACCATGAATAATGTGCCTCTGACATAATCCTGTCTCGTAGCCCTGCTACATCTGGAACACACAAACGACCCTTGTATCTGAGAACCCCATCTCCCTTGAGCTCTAACAATGGCTTCTTCTGCTGCGGAACTCGCTCTCTCAACTCGACCAACTCTGGGTCCTCGTACTGCCTTTCCTTGACTTCAGCTATGAGGGATGATTTTGCAGTGTTTTGGATTACAACTCCACCATCCTCAGAATCTACTAACCGAACCCCCAACGAAGCCAATTGATGAATATCTCTAGCTAATTGTCTTTTCTCGGGCTCTACATGTGCTAAGCTACCCATAGATCGGCGACTTAAGGCATCTGCTACAACATTAGCTTTCCCTGGATGGTAGAGAATGTTAACATCGTAATCTTTCAATAACTCAAGCCATCGCCTCTGTCGCAAATTCAACTCTTTCTGCTTGAAAATATATTGTAGGCTTTTATGATCAGTAAATATATCAACATGAACACCATATAAATAATGCCGCCATATCTTAAGTGCATGGACAACCGCAGCTAACTCGAGGTCGTGGGTCGGATAATTCCTCTCGTGCTTCCTCAACTGCCTTGAAGCATATGCAATTACCTTCCCATGTTGCATCAGGACACATCCTAACCCGACACCTGATGCATCACAATACACGGCATAACCCTCTAGACCCTCTGGAAGTGTTAGAACTGGAGCTGAGGTCAACTTGTTCTTAAGCTCTTGGAAACTCCGCTCACAAGCCTCTGTCCATTGAAACTTAGTTTCTTTCTGTGTCAACTTCGTCAATGGTGCCGAAAGGGAAGAAAAACCCTCTACGAACCTCCGATAGTATCCTGCTAAGCCTAGAAAGCTACGAACCTCTGTCGGAGTGGTAGGTCTAGGCCAAGATTTCACGGCCTCAATCTTCTGAGTGTCCACCTTTATCCCTTCATCTGATACAATATGCCCCAAGAATGCTACAGACTTCAACCAGAACTCACATTTAGAAAACTTAGCATACAACTTACGATCACGGAGGGTTTGGAGTATCGCTCGCAGGTGGTCCGCATGCTCATCCTCTGAACGGGAATAAACCAGAATATCATCAATAAATACTATCACGAACAGATCTAAAAATGGCCGGAATAGGCTATTCATCAAGTCCATAAATACAGCGGGTGCATTAGTCAACCCGAAGGACATGACAAGGAACTCGAAGTGGCCATATCGGGTCCTGAAGGCTGTCTTCGGAATATCTTTTTCCCGAACTCTGACCTGGTGGTACCCCGACCTCAAATCAATCTTGGAAAAGCATCTAGCTCCCTGCAACTGATCAAACAAGTCATCGATCCTTGGAAGTGGATACTTATTCTTAATAGTTACCTTGTTCAACTGCCTATAATCGATACACATCCTCAGCGAGCCGTCTTTCTTCCGCACAAATAGTACCGGTGCACCCCAAGGTGAGGTACTGGGCCTAATGTAACCTTTCTCCAGCAAATCTTTTAACTGCTCCTTCAACTCCTTCAATTCGGCAGGTGCCATTCTATACGGAGGGACGGATATTGGTTGAGTTCCTGGAAGCAAATCGATGCTAAAATCAATCTCTCGCTCTGGAGGAATACCTGGAAGCTCATCTGGAAACACATCTGCATACTCTTTGACTATGGGAATAGACTGAAGTGTAGGTATCTCAGCATCTGCATCTCTAACTCGCACAATATGATAAATGCACCCTTTTGCGATCATTTTCCTCGCCTTCAGATAGGAAATAAACCTACCTCTGGGTGTTGGTGTATTACCTACCCATTCAAGGACTGGCTCACCCGGAAAATGAAATTTGGCTACCTTTGCTCGGCAATCAACTGTGGCATAGCAAGCTGCCAACCAGTCCATGCCCATGATAGCATCAAAGTCCATCATCTCTAGCTCAACTAGGTCAGCTGAGGTCTGACGACTACAAATTGTCACCGTACAACCTCGGTAAACCCGTCTAGCAATAATCGATTCTCCGACCGGTGTAGATACCGCAAAAGGATCACTTAGTATTTCAGGCACTATACCAAACTTCCTCGCGACAAATGGGGTAATATACGATAAAGTAGATCCTGGGTCTATCAAAGCATAAGCATCGTGAGAGCAAATGGTTAATATACCTGTCACAACGTCTGGTGAAGACTCCTGGTCCTGTCGACCCGCTAAAGCATAGATACGGTTCTGATTACCACTTGAACTGGAACCTCTACCTCTGCCTCGACCTCTACCAGCCGAAGACTGAGACTCACGCCTTGAAGGATGCACGGACATAGACGATCCTGTTACTGAACTCGCTGGTTGTGCCATTCCCCCAGAATCTCTATTTGGGCAATCTCGCATCATATGCCCCGGACGCCCACATGTATAACAAGCATCAGAACCTGCTCGGCATTGACCCAAGTGTCCTCTACCACAGATGTCACACCGCGGAGGAAATGACCATGTCTGCGCAGAACCTCGTTGTCGCTGCAAACCCGACGCCCGTGAGCTCTCACCTGGTCCTGACTGAGTATAGCGGTCATACCCGTAACCCTGTAACTGAGGTGGCGGAGGCCTAGGTGGCCGTCCGAAGTACTGGGTCCTATAACTACCCTGAGATTGCTCCTGAGACCTGGGAAATCTCATCCTCTTATGTTGCCCTTGCTCAGCCCTCTCTGTACCCTGCTGCCGACGCCTACCCCTTTCTATATTCTGGGCGAATGCCTGAATCCGGGAGATATCCATACTATCCTGCAATGCAGCGGTGGCACATGCCTCGGTTAACTCTGGGGCTAACCCTGCTATAAACCTGTGAATCCTGTCCCGCATAGTAGAAACTATGGATGGTGCATATCTGGCCAATGAGTCAAAACGGAGACTATACTCTCGAACACTCATATTACCCTGCTTGAGGGCTAGAAACTGATCGACTCGAGCCTGTCGGATCTCCCGCGGTAAGTACTGGTCAAGGAAAGCATCTGAAAAATTCTCCCAAATAGCTGGAGGTGTATCACGTCCCCTGGACCTCTCCCATCCCTCATACCAAAGGATGGCTATATCTCGGAGTCGAAAAGCTGCTAGCTCAACTGCCTCTTTCTCCGTGGCATGCATAACACGAAAGATCCTGTGAAGCTGATCTATGAAATCCTGCGGGTCCTCCCTCTGATCTGTCCCCGTGAACTCTGGGGGACTCAAAGCAATAAACTCTCGGACCCTTGAACTCCCAGACCCCTCAGAAGTTCCTGCACTAGCTGATGCCCTAGCATGTTGCTGGGTAGCTACCAACTGTGTCAACAAATGCACCGCACTCCTTAAGTCCTGATCTGATGGAAGTGGAGGGGGAACTGGATGTGCGGTTTCCCTAGGAATCTCCGTAGTTGGTGGAGGAGCCGGTAATGGCTGAGTAGGGGTCTCCCCTTGAGCCTCAGACTGGGCCCCATCTACTGGGGGTACCCTGTTGGTCCCCTCACCTACTACTGTATCTCTCCTCTGGCTAGCCGTAGTCTTCCTAGTCACCGTCATCTGTGCATGCAAACACCAACACATAAGTTTAATTCAAATTTCCTATAACTCAGTTCTATAGCACGATTTAGATTTCAAAGAAGTGTAACCAACTCCTAAATGCCCTGTAGTTCCTTGCTTATATAATGTGGTGCACAACACATCTATAAACAAGACCCTACTAGACACGGCTTGTAGACTCCCTAGGACAGAACTGCTCTGATACCAAGTTTGTCACGCCCCGAACCTAGGAGCGAGACAAGCACCCCGTGCCTCACCTAACCTGGCGTACCAAATTGCGACTAAGGGACTCTGAACACATAATGTCATACTTTGGCCATGGGGCCACCTTGCAAGACAATTTGCGAAGCAAAATATAAAACTGAATGGAAACTAGCACTAACTAAATATCAATATAAAGCTAGGCCGACAAGGCCGTCATAGCTACTACAGCTGACAAACCACCAATTTATACAAACCCAACATACTGCACTAACCAACAGGATATGCCTACAAGCCTCTACTGATAGATGTACTGTGATCGGAACAGGGCCCGACCTACCCATAACATATATACAGATATACATAAGATGTACACAAAACTCTAGTCCTGGCAACTCCGAAAGACGTGGAGCTTACCAATCAGGCGGAACTCGGAAAACACCTACTGAGGAGGTCTACCCGTCTGTCTGTCTGAACCTGCACGCATGAAATGCAGCGCCCCCAAAAAAGGGACGTCAGTACGAAATAATGTACCGAGTATGTAAGGCAATAAAATAACTGAAATCTGAAACTGAACTGATAATATGATAACTGAAAT
Organism: Nicotiana tomentosiformis; assembly: GCF_000390325.3. Classification (NCBI taxonomy): domain Eukaryota; kingdom Viridiplantae; phylum Streptophyta; class Magnoliopsida; order Solanales; family Solanaceae; genus Nicotiana; species Nicotiana tomentosiformis. The sequence goes on from NW_027174598.1 coordinate 221,138, forward strand.
TAACTGGGAGTCAAAGATGATCTGGAGATATACTTACCTGCTGATACTGACTCAACTCCTTCAATATAGTAAGTAAAATAATTGTACGGCCTTATAAGGCTCGGTATATATAACTGCTCTGCCATAGTAGGCTCGCTTATAGGCGCTCGGCCATACTAGGCTATGTATCTCGACCATGCTGGGCTCGCTCATAGGCGCTCGGCCACAGTAGGCTCGGTATATAACTTTCCATCTGATCAGAGGTTGCCCAATAGGGGCCTGCCCATCGATTATAGCTCGATGGTAATGAAAATACTGTAATACTGTATATATAGGCTTGCTGCTCTCTTGACTGGAAGAAGACAATACTAAAATTGAATATAGAGTCTCGATAAGGAATAATATTGTAACTTATGAGACTAGAATAGTGTGAATAAATTCATGAATATGAACTTCTCTTTTTGTCTCATTACTAACACATGTAGCTACGAGATCATGCCAAAATGAAGGAAGGCTTAGCCTTAACATACCTTATCACAATCTTTTCAATCACCAAGTTGAACTCACCTCTTCGCACCTTAATCTACAAGAATGATAATAATACTATCGTTAAGTTACGAAAGGTACAACTATCGCACAACGAACGACAAACCTATTTTGTATTAAAACGGGCAGCATCTCCCCTATAATATGCCCTTCCTCCAACTTCAAGATAACACCAACAATACAAGGACAGAACAATAACAACATATATACATCATTTTCCAGCCCTATATACACCATCAAATACTACAAAACAGCCCAACACACCCCAATCTCTTCGTACACAAAACGACCACCGTAGTAGTGTCAAACGACCCAAAAATGTTATGACGAACGACCAGCCAACCACCCTACATTTATATGGTGTTTATAAACCCCCTTCCTCCTCCAAAACTCCACAAAATAGTAATAAAACACGCAGCCCAACAGCAACACAAAACAGTCCACAAAACAGTCCGCTACAAGTGAATAACTCGAACTCACGGCTTCCGATCACCATCCCGTGAGTTCTTACAAGTATAGAACGACTTACCATGAATTTACAGAAGAAAAAATGGATGAAAGAGAGCAGTAAACTCACCTTATTTGTTGGATAACTCAGCTCCTATCTTGGTTCTTCAAACTCTAAGTTTTACCTCCAATTGGAACTTGAAAGGGAGAGAAAATCAATTAGGGTTTGTGGGAAATTTTTGGGAGGATTCTTTGCAGAGCTTATGTCTGGTTATTATGCTCTATTTTAAGTCTAATATATGAAGAAAATAGGCCCTTAAAAGGCCTCTTTGGACGACCCGAAATGGCCCATTTTTGGGCTTTCATTTAAGCAAGTAGGTGACACACCTACTTGTCACCTAGCAGCTTGCGCAGTATCGCAAAAATGCACATATCTCTCTACTCCGATGTCGTATTGACAAATGGTTTAATGCGTTGGAAAATAGACTCATAGATCTTTAATTTGATGGGTGGAACACACCATAACTCTAAGTATATTGGGAGAAAATTGCAGTTACATTTGACCCAAAGTTTCAGTAAAACTTGTGAATGTAACTTGTGATGACTTTCATCGACTTTTGTTCCACAACTCGCTTGACTTAAAAACATAACACACGGATGTAATACGACTAATATAAATCATAACATAATCTCTTTATCATGTTAATCACCCTAGTCTCACCCCAAAGGTACATGTTATAACATTCCCAACTTGTCGACTTTCGATGAAACATTGTTTTATTTAATTGCTTTAGCTTCTGAACTGTCCAACCCTCTTTGTACTTGTTGTTCATGATCTTCAATATTTGTAACCTCAGAGGTAACATGATTAACTTACTTTATATACTTTTAAATATTATCTCATTTTTTTGTCCTACATTAGTTTGCTTACGACGCATTTTTACATACGAAAATATAGGGTGTAACAACAACGAGGAACGGCCATGGCGGGATGGTGACTATGGTTCCTTAGGTCATATTTGATGGCATCGAATAATATTTGGCAATCGGGGTCCGGGGGACCGGACCCATTCGGAAGGCATGAGCTATAGCACACGAAAATATGGGAATCGGGCGAAATTCTAGTTTTTTGGCCGTAAAAAGTAAAAAAACGAGGAACGGTCATAGCGGGGCGGTGACTATGGTTCCTTAGGTCGTAGTTGATGGCCCGAAATTATTTTAGGCGATCGGGGTCCCGGGGGCCCGGACCCACTTGGAAGGCGTGGGCTATATCTCACGAAAATATGGGAATCGGGCGAAATTCTAATTTTTTGGCCGTAAAACGAAAAACAACGAGGAACGGCCATGGCAGAGCGGTGACTGTGGTTCCTTAGGTCGTAGTTGATGGCCCAAAAATTTTTTAGGCGATCGGGGTCTGGGGGCCTGGACCCACTTGGAAGACGTGGGCTATATCTCACGAAAATATAGGAATCGGGCGAAATTCTAGTTTTTTGGCCGCAAAACGCAAAGGAACAAGGAACGGCCATGGCGTGGTGGTGACTATGGTTCCTTAGGTCGTATTTGAAGGCCCGGAATAATTTTAGGCGATCAGGGTTAGAGGGTCCGGACCCATTCGGAAGGCGTGGGCTATAGCTCACGAATATATGGGAATCAGGCGAAATTCTAGTTTTTTGGTCGTAAAACACAAAACAACAAGGAACGACCATGGCGGGGCAGTGACTATTGTTCCTTAGGTCGTACTTGATGGCTCGAAAAAAGTTTAGGCTATCAGGGTCCGAGGGTCCTGGTCCCACTCGGAAGGCATGGGCTATAACACACGAATATTTGGGAATCGGGCGAAATTCTAGTTTTTTTGCCGTAAAAAGGAAAAAATTGAGGAATGGTCATAGCGGGGCGGTGACTATGGTTCCTTAGGTCATAGTTGATGGCCCGAAAACTTTTTAGGCGATCGGGGTCCGGGGGCCCGGACCCTCTTGGAAGGCGTGGGCTATATCTAATGAAAATATGGGAATCGGGCGAAATTCAAGTTTTTTGGCCGTAAAACGCAAAACAACGAGGAACGGCCATGGCGGAGCGGTGACTATGGTTCCTTAGGTCGTAGTTAATGGCCCAAAAAAATTTAGGCGATCGGGGTCCGGGGGCACGGACCCACTTGGAAGGCGTGGGCTATATCTCACGAAAATATGGGAATCGGGCGAAATTCTAGTTTTTTGGCCGTAAAACGCAAAAGAACGAGGAACGACCATGGCTGGGCGGTGACTATGGTTCCTTAGGTCATATTTGATGGCCCGGAATAATTTTAGGCGATCGGGGTTAGAGGGTCCGGACCGATTCGGAAGGCGTGGGCTATAGCACACGAATATATGGGAATCAGGCGGAATTCTAGTTTTTTGTCCGTAAAATGCAAAACAACGAGGAACGAACACGGCGGGGCAGTGACTATGGTTCCTTAGGTTGTATTTGATGGCTCGAAAAAAGTTTAGGCGATCGGGGTCCGGGGGTCCCGGTCCCAATCGGAAGGCGTGGGCTATAACACACGAATATATGGGAATCGGGCGAAATACTAGTTTTTTGGCCGTAAAACGCAAAACAACGAGGAACGGCCATGGAGGGGCGGTGAATATGGTTCCTTAAGTCGTATTTGATGGCCTGCAAAATTGTTAGGCAATCCGGTTTCAAGGGACCCGGGCCCACTCGGAAGGTGTGGGCTAGAGCACACGAAAATATGGGAATCAGGTAGAATTTTATATTTTTTGGTCATAAAAAGAAAAACAACGAGGAACGGTAATGGCGGGGAGGTGACTATGGATCCTTCGGTCGTATTTGATGGCCCAAATAAATTTTAGGCGATAGGGGTCCGAGGGGCGCGGACCCACTCGGAAGGTGTGGGCTAGAGCAGTCAAAAATATGGGAATCATGCGGAACTCTTATTTTTTGGTCATAAAAAGCAAAACAACGAGGAACGGTCATGGCGGGGCGTTGACTATGGTTCTTTAGGTAGTATTCAATAGCCCGAAATAATTTTAGTCGATCGGGGTCCGGGGGCCCGGACCCATTCGGAAGGCATGGGACATAGCACACGAAAATATGGGAATCGGGCGGAATTCTAGTTTTTTGGTTGTAAAAAGCAAAACAACGAGGAACGGTCATGGCTGTGCGGTGAATATGGTTCCTTATATCATATTTGATGGCCTGGAAAAAGTTTAGGCAATCCGGTTTCGGGGGACCCGGGCCTACTCGGAAGGCGTGGGTTAGAGCACACGACAATATGGGAAACGGGCGGAATTCTAATTTTTTGGTCGTAAAATGCAAAACAACGAGTAACGGCCATGGCGGGGCGGTGACAAAGGTTCCCTAGGTCGTATTTGATGGCCCAGAATAATTTTAGGCGATAGGGGTCCGGGGGCCCGAACCCACTCGAAAGGCGTGGGCTAGCACACAAAAATATGGGAATCGAGCGGAATTCTAGTTTTTTGGCCGTAAAATGCAAAACAACGAGGAACGGCCATGGTGGGGCGGTGACTATGGTTCCTCAGGTCGTATTTGATGGCCCCGAATAATTTTAGGCGATCGGGGTCCGGGGGCCCGGACCCACTCGGAAGGCAAGGGCTATAGCACACGAAAATATGGGAATCGGGCGAAATTTTAGTTTTTTGGCCATAAAATGCAAAACAACGAGGAACGACCATGGCGGGGCGGTGCCTATGGTTCCTTAGGTCATATTTGATGGCCCATAATAATTTTAGGCGATCGGGGTCAGGGGGACCGGACCCATTCGGAAGGCATGGGCTATAACACACGAATATTTGGGAATCAGGCAAAATTCTTATTTTTTGGCCGTAAAACGCAAAACAACGAGGAACGGCCATGGCGGGGCAGTGACTATGGTTCCTTAGGTCGTATTTGATGGCCTGGAATAATTTTAGGCGATCGGGGTTAGAGGGTCCGGACCCATTCGGAAGGCGTGGGCTATAGCACACGAATATACGGGAATCAGGCAGAATTCTAGTTTTTTGTCCGTAAAATGCAAAATAACGAGGAACGAACACGGCGGGGAAGTGACTATGGTTCCTTAGGTCGTATTTGATGGCTCGAAAAATGTTAAGGCGATCGGGGTCCGGGGGTCCCGGTCCCACTCGGAAGGCGTGGGCTATAACACACGAATATATGGGAATCGGGCGAAATTCTAGTTTTTTGGTCGTAAAACGCAAAACAACGAGGAACGGCCATGGAGGGGCAGTGAATATGGTTCCTTAAGTCATATTTGATGGCCTGCAAAAATGTTAGGCAATCCGGTTTCAAGGGACCCGGGCCCACTCGGAAGGTGTGGGCTCTGCACACGAAAATATGGAAATCGGGAGGAATTCTACTTTTTTGGTCGTAAAAAGCAAAACAACGAGGAACGGTCATGGTGGGGCGGTGACTATGGTTCCTTAGGTCATATTTGATGGCCCAAATAAATTTTAGGTGATCGGGGTCCGGGGGCCCCGGACCCACTCGGAAGGCATGGGCTATAGCTCACGAAAATATGGCAGTCGCACGAAATTCTAGTTTTTTGGACATAAAAAGGAAAATAACGAGGAACGGTCATGGAGGGGTGGTGACTATGGTTCCTTAGGTCGTATTTGATGGCCCGGAATAATTTTAGGCGATCGGGGTCAGGGGGCCCGGACCCATTCGGAAGGCGTGGCACACGAATATATAGGAATCAGGCGGAATTCTTGTTTTTTGGCCGTAAAATGCAAAACAACGAGGAACGGCAATGGCAGGGCAGTGACTATGGTTCCTTAGGTCGTACTTGATGGCCTGGAAAAATTTTAGGCAATCTGATTTCGGGGGACCCGGGCCCACTCAGAAGGCGTGGGCTAGAGCACACAAAAATATGGAAATCGGGCAAAATTCTAGTTTTTTGGCCGTAAAATGCAAAACAACGAGGAACGACCATGGCGGGGTGGTGACTATGGTTCCTTAGGTCGTAGTTGATGCCCCGGAATAATTTTAGGCGATCGGGGTCAGGGGGACCGGACCAATTCGGAAGGCGTGGGCTATAGCACACGAATAAATGGGAATCAGGCAAAATTCTTATTTTTTGGCCGTAAAACGCAAAACAACGAGGAACGGCCATGGCGGGGCGGTGACTATGGTTCCTTAGGTCATATTTGATGGCCTGGAATAATTTCAGGCGATCGGGGTTAGAGGGTCCGGACCCATTCGGAAGGCGTGGGTTATAGCACACGAATATATGGGAATCAGGCGGAATTCTAGTTTTTTGTCCGTAAAATGCAAAACAACGAGGAACGAACACGGCGGGGCAGTGACTATGGTTCCTTAGGTCATATTTGATGGCTCGAAAAAAGTTTAAGCGATCGGGGTCCGGGGGTCCCGGTCCCACTCGGAAGGCGTGTGCTATAACACACGAATATATAGGAATCGGGCGAAATTCTAGGTTTTTGGCCGTAAAACGCAAAACAACGAGGAACGGCCAAGGAGGGGCGGTGAATATGGTTCCTTAAGTCGTATTTGATGGCCTGCAAAAATGTTAGGCAATCCGGTTTCAAGGAACCCGGGCCCACTCGGAAGGTGTGGGCTCTGCACACGAAAATATGGAAATCGGGAGGAATTCTACTTTTTTGGTCGTAAAAAGCAAAACAACGAGGAACGGTCATGGAGGGGCGGTGTCTATGGTTCCTTAGGTCGTATTTGATGGCCCAAATAAATTTTAGGTGATCGGGGTCCGGACCCACTCGGAAGGCATGGGCTATAGCTCACGAAAATATGGCAATCGCACGAAATTCTAGTTTTTTGGACGTAAAAAGGAAAAACATGAGGAACGGTCATGGCGGGGCGGTGACTATGGTTCCTTAGGTCATATTTGATGGCCCGGAATAATTTTAGGCGATCGGGGTCAGGGGGCCCGGACCCATTCGGAAGGCGTGGCACACGAATATATAGGAATCGGGCGGAATTCTTCTTTTTTGGCCGTAAAACGCAAAACAACTAGGAACGGCAATGGCGGGGCAGTGACTATGGTTCCTTAGGTCGTATTTTATGGCCTGGAAAAATTTTAGGCAATCCGATTTCGGGGGACCCGGGCCCACTCGGAAGGCGTGGGCTAGAGCACACAAAAATATGGGAATCGGGCAAAATTCTAGTTTTTTGGCCGTAAAATGCAAATCAACGAGGAACGGCCATGGCTGGGCTGTTACTATGGTTCCTTAGGTTGTATTTGAAGGCTCGGAAAAAGTTTAGGCGATCGGGGTTCGGGGGGCCCGGTCCCACTCGGAAGGCGTAGGCTATAGCACCCAAATATAGGGGAATCGGGCAGAATTCTAGTTTTTTGGCCGTAAAACACAAAACAACGAGGAAAAGCCTTGGCGGGGCGGTGACTATGGTTCCTTAGGTCGTATTTGATGGCCCTGAATAATTTTAGGCGATCGGGGTCCGAGGGCCCGGACCCACTCGAAAGGCATGGGCGCACACGAAAATATGGGAATCGGGCGAAATTCTAGATTTTTGGCCGTAAAATGCAAAACAATGAGGAACGGCCATGGCAGGGCGGTGACTATGGTTCCTTAGGTCGTATTTGATGGCCCGGAATAATTTTAGGCGATCGGGGTCAGGGGGACCGGACCCATTCGGAAGGCGTGGGCTATATAGCACACGAATATATGGGAATCAGGCAAAATTCTTATTTTTTGGCCGTAAAACGCAAAACAACGAGGAACGGCCATGGCGGGGCGGTGACTATGGTTCCTTAGGTCATATTTGATGGCCTGGAATAATTTTAGGCGATCGGGGTTAGAGGGTCCGGACCCATTCGGAAGGCGTGGGCTATAGCACACGGATATATGGGAATCAGGCGGAATTCTAGTTTTTTGTCCGTAAAATGCAAAACAACGAGGAACTAACACGGCGGGGCAGTGACTATGGTTCCTTAGGTCGTATTTGATGGCTCGAAAAAAGTTTAAGTGATCGGGGTCCGGGGGTCCCGGTCCCACTCGGAAGGCGTGGGCTATAACACACGAATATATGGGAATCGGGCGAAATTCTAGTTTTTTCGCCGTAAAACGCAAAACAACGAGGAACGGCCAAGGAGGGGCGGTGAATATGGTTCCTTAAGTCGTATTTGATGGCCTGCAAAAATGTTAGGCAATCCGGTTTCAAGGGACCCGGGCCCACTCGGAAGGTGTGGGCTCTGCAAAATGAAAATATGGAAATCGGGAGGAATTCTACTTTTTTGGTCGTAAAAAGCAAAACAACAAGGAACGGTCATGGCGGGGCGGTGACAATGGTTCCTTAGGTCGTATTTGATGGCCCAAATAAATTTTAGGTGATCGGGTCCCGGGGGGCCCGGACCCACTCAGAAGGCATGGGCTATAGCTCACGAAAATATGGCAATCGTACGAAATTCTAGTTTTTTGGATGTAAAAAGGAAAAGAACGAGGAACGGTCATGGCGGGGCAGTGACTATGGTTCCTTAGGTCGTATTTGATGGCCCGGAATAATTTTAGTCGATCGGGGTCAGGGGGCCCGGACCCATTTGGAAGGCGTGGCACACGAATATATAGGAATCGGGCGGAATTCTTGTTTTTTGGCCGTAAAACGCAAAACAACTAGGAACGGCAATGGCGGGGCAGTGACTATGGTTCCTTAGGTCGTATTTGATGGCCTGGAAAAATTTTAGGCAATCCGATTTCGGGGGACCCGGGCCCACTCGGAAGGCGTGGGCTAGAGCACACAAAAATATGGGAATCGGGCAAAATTCTAGTTTTTTGGCCGTAAAATGCAAATCAACGAGGAACGGCCATGGCTGGGCTGTTACTATGGTTCCTTAGGTTGTATTTGAAGGCTCGAAAAAGGTTTAGGCGATCAGGGTTCGGGGGGCCCGGTCCCACTCGGAAGGCGTAGGCTATAGCACCCAAATATAGGGGAATCGGGCAGAATTCTAGTTTTTGGCCGTAAAACACAAAACAACGAGGAAAAGCCTTGGCGGGGCGGTGACTATGGTTCCTTAGGTCGTATTTGATGGCCCTGAATAATTTTAGGCGATCGGGGTCCGAGGGCCCGGACGCACTCGGAAGGCATGGGCGCACACGAAAATATGGGAATCGGGCGAAATTCTAGTTTTTTGGCCGTAAAATGCAAAACAATGAGGAACGGCCATGGCAGGGCGATGACTATGGTTCCTTAGGTCGTATTTGATGGCCCGGAATAATTTTAGGCGATCGGGGTCAGGGGGACCGGACCCATTCGGAAGGCGTGGGCTATAGCACACGAATATATGGGAATCAGGCAAAATTCTTATTTTTTGGCCGTAAAACGCAAAACAACGAGGAACGGCCATGGCGGGGCGGTGACTATGGTTCCTTAGGTCATATTTGATGGCCTGGAATAATTTTAGGCGATCGGGGTTAGAGGGTCCGGACCCATTCGGAAGGCGTGGGCTATAGCACACGAATATATGGGAATCAGGCGGAATTCTAGTTTTTTGTCCGTAAAATGCAAAACAACGAGGAACGAACACGGCGGGGCAGTGACTATGGTTCCTTAGGTCGTATTTGAAGGCTCGAAAAAAGTTTAAGCGATCGGGGTCCGGGGGTCCCGGTCCCACTCGGAAGGCGTGGGCTATAACACACGAATATATAGGAATCGGGCAAAATTCTAGTTTTTTGGCCGTAAAACGCAAAACAACGAGGAACGGCCAAGGAGGGGCGGTGAATATGGTTCCTTAAGTCGTATTTGATGGCCTGCAAAAATGTTAGGCAATCCGGTTTCAAGGGACCTGGGCCCACTCGGAAGGTGTGGGCTCTGCAAAACGAAAATATGGAAATCGGGAGGAATTCTACTTTTTTGGTCGTAAAAAGCAAAACAACGAGGAACGGTCATGGCGGGGCGGTGACTATGGTTCCTTACGTCGTATTTGATGGCCCAAATAAATTTTAGGTTATCGGGGTCCGGGGGGCCCGGACTCACTCAGAAGGCATGGGCTATAGCTCACGAAAATATGGCAATCGTACGAAATTCTAGTTTTTTGGACGTAAAAAGGAAAAGAACGAGGAACGGTCATGGCGGGGCGGTGACTATGGTTCCTTAGGTCGTATTTGATGGCCCGGAATAATTTTAGGCGATCGGGGTCAGGGGGCCCGGACCCATTCGGAAGGCGTGGCACACGAATATATAGGAATTGGGCGGAATTCTTGTTTTTTGGCCGTAAAACGCAAAACAACTATGAACGGCAATGGCGGGGCAGTGACTATGGTTCCTTAGGTCGTATTTGATGGCCTGGAAAAATTTTAGGCAATCCGATTTCGGGGGACCCGGGCCCACTCGGAAGGCGTGGGCTAGAGCACACAAAAATATGGGAATCGGGCAAAATTCTAGTTTTTTGGCCGTAAAATGCAAATCAACGAGGAACGGCCATGGCTGGGCTGTTACTATGGTTCTTTAGGTTGTATTTGATGGCTCGGAAAAAGTTTAGGCGATCGGGGTACGGGGGGCCCGGTCCCACTCGGAAGGCGTAGGCTATAGCACCCGAATATAGGGGAATCGGGCAGAATTCTAGTTTTTTGGCCGTAAAACACAAAACAACGAGGAAAAGCCTTGGCGGGGCGATGACTATGGTTCCTTAGGTCGTATTTGATGGCCCTGAATAATTTTAGGCGATCGGGGTCCGAGGGCCCGGACCCACTCGGAAGGCATGGGCGCACACGAAAATATGGGAATCGGGCAAAATTCTAGTTTTTTGGCCGTAAAATGCAAAACAATGAGGAACGGCCATGGCAGGGCGGTGACTATGGTTCCTTAGGTCGTATTTGATGGCCCGGAATAATTATAGGCGATCGGGGTCAGGGGGACCGGACCCATTCGGAAGGCAGGGGCGCACACGAAAATATGGGAATCAGGCGAAATTCTAGTTTTTTGGCCGTAAAATGTAAAAGAACGAGGAACGGCCACGACTCGGCGGTGACTATGGTTCCTTAGGTCATATTTGATGGCTCAGAACAAGTTTAGGCGATCGGGGTACGGGGGCCCGGTCCCACTTGGAAGGCGTGGGCTATAGCACATGAATATATGGGAATCAGGTGGAATTCTAGTTTTTTGGCCGTAAAACGCAAAACAACGAGGAACAGCCATGGAGGGGCGGTGACTATGGTTCCTTTGGTTGTATTTGATGGCCCCGAAAAATTTTAGGCGATCGGGGTCCGGGGGCCCGGACCCACTCAGAAGGCGTGGGCTATAGCACACGAAAATATGGGAATCGGGCAAAATTCTAGTTTTTTGGCCGTAAAACGCAAAACAACAAGGAACGGCCATGGAGGGGCGGTGACTATGGTTCCTTAGGTCGTATTTGATGGCTCCGAATAATTTTAGGTGATCGGGGTCCGGGGGCTCGGACCCACTCGGAAGGCATGGGCTATAGCACACGAAAATATAGGAATCTAGCGAAATTCTAGTTTTTTTGCCGTAAATTGCAAAACAACAAGGAACGGCCATGGTGGGGCGGTGACTATGGTTCCTTAGGTCATATTTGATGGCCATGATAATTTTTAGGCAATCCGATTTCAGGGGAGCCGGGCCCAATCGGAAAGGGTGGGTTAGAGCACACGAAAATATGGGAATCGGGCGGAATTCTAGTTTTTTGGTCGTCAAAAGCAAAGAAATGAGGAACGGTCATGGCAGGGCGGTGAATATGGTTCCTTATATCGTATTTCATGGCCTGGAAAAATTTTAGGCAATTCGGTTTCAGGGGACCCGGGCCCACTCGGAAGGCGTGGGCTAGAGCACACGAAAATATGGGAATCGGGTAGAATTTTATTTTTTTTGGTCGTAAAAAGAAAAACAACGAGGAACGGTAATGGCGGGGTGGTGACTATGGATCTTTCGGTCGTATTTGATGGCCCAAATAAATTTTAGGCGATAGGGGCTCGAGGGGCCCGGACCCACTCGGAAGGTGTGGGCTAGAGCACTCGAAAATATGGGAATCAGGCGCAATTCTTGTTTTTTGGTCATAAAAAGCAAAACAATGAGGAATGGCCACGGCGGGGCGGTGACTATGGTTCCTTATGTCGTATTTGATGGCCCGGAATAATTTTAGGCGATCGGGGTCCGGGGGGCCTAGACCCACTTGGAAGGCGTGGGCTATAGCACACGAATATATGGGAATCGGGCGGAATTCGAGTTTTTGGTCGTAAAAAGCAAAACAACGAGGAACGGTCATGGCGGTGCGGTGAATATGGTTCTTTATGTCGTATTTGATGGCCTGGAAAAAGTGTAGGCAATCCAGTTTCGGGAGACCCGGGCCCACTCGGAAGGCGTGGGTTAGAGCACACGACAATATGGAAAACGGGCGGAATTCTAATTTTTTGGTTGTTAAATGCAAAACAACGAGTAACGGCCATGGCGGGGCGGTGACTATGGTTCCCTAGGTCGTATTTGATGGCCCAGAATAATTTTAGGCGATCGGGGTCCGGGGGCCCGAACCCAATCGAAAGGCGTGGGCTATAGCATACGAAAATATGGGAATCGGGCGGAATTCTACTTTTCTGGCCGTAAAATGCAAAACAACGAGGAACGGCCATGGTGGGGCGGTGATTATGGTTCCTTAGGTTGTATTTGATGGCCCCGAATAATTTTAGGCGATCGGGGTCCGGGGGCCTGGACCCACTCGGAAGGCAAGGATAGCACACGAAAAGATGGGAATCGGGCAAAATTTTAGTTTTTTGGCCATAAAATGCAAAACAACGAGGAACGACCATGGCGGGGCGGTGACTATGGTTCCTTAGGTCATATTTGATTTGACGGAATAATTTTAGGCGTTCGGGGTCACGGGGACCGGACCCATTCGGAAGGCGTGGGCTATAGCACACGAATATATGGGAATCAGGCAAAATTCTTATTTTTTGGCCGTAAAACACAATACAACGAGGAACGGCCATGGCGGGGCGGTGACTATGGCTCCTTAGGTCGTATTTGATGGCCTGGAATAATTTTAGGTGATCGGGGTTAGAGGGTCCGAACCCATTCGGAAGGCGTGGGCTATGCACACGAATATATGGGAATCAGGCGGAATTCTAGTTTTTTGTCCGTAAAATGCAAAACAACGAGGAACGAACACGGCGGGGCAGTAACTATGGTTCCTTAGGGTGTATTTGATGGCTCGAAAAAAGTTTAGGTGATCGGGGTCCGAGGGTCCTAGTCCCACTCGGAAGGCGTGGGCTATAACACACGAATATATGGGAATCGGGCGAAATTCTAATTTTTTGGCCGTAAAACGCAAAACAACGAGGAACGGCCATGGAGGGGCGGTGAATATGGTTCCTTAAGTCGTATTTGATGGCCTGCAAAAATGTTTGGCAATCCGGTTTCAAGGGACCCGGGCCCACTCGGAAGGTGTGGGCTCTGCAAAACGAAAATATGGAAATCGGGAGGAATTCTACTTTTTTGGTCGTAAAAAGCAAAACAACGAGGAACGGTCATGGCGGGTCGGTGACTATGGTTTCCTTAGGTCGTATTTGATGGCCCAAATAAATTTTAGGTGATCGGGGTCCGGGGGCCCGGACCCACTCGGAAGGCATGGGCTACACAAAAGTCTGGGAATTGGGCGAAATTCTAATTTCATGGCCAAAAAACCAGGGACGGTCATGGCGGGCGGTGACTATGGTTCCATAGGTTATTTTTTATGGCTTGAATTTTTTTAGGTGATACGGGCCCGAGGAGGCGTGGCACACGAATATATAGGAATCGGGCGGAATTCTTGTTTTTTTGCCGTAAAACGCAAAACAACGAGGAACGGCAATGGCGGGGCAGCGACTATGGTTCCTTAGGTCGTATTTGATGGCCTGGAAAAATTTTAGGCAGTCCGATTTCGGGGGACCCGGGCCCACTCGGAAGGCGTGGGCTAGAGCACACAAAAATATGGGAATCGGGCAAAATTCTAGTTTTTTGGCCGTAAAATGCAAAACAACGAGGAACGGCCATGGCTGGGTAGTTACTATGGTTCCTTAGGTTGTATTTGAAGGCTCGGAAAAATTTTAGGCGATCGGGGTACGGGGGGCCCGGTCCCACTCGGAAGGTGTAGGCTATAGCACCCGAATATAGGGGAATCGGGCAGAATTCTAGTGTTTTGGTCGTAAAACACAAAACAACGAGGAAATGCCTTGGCGGGGCGGTGACTATCGTTCCTTAGGTCGTATTTGATGGCCCTGAATAATTTTAGGCGATCGGGGTCCGAGGGCCCGGACCCACTCAGAAGGCATGGGCGCACACGAAAATATGGGAATCGGGCGAAATTCTAGTTTTTTGGCCGTAAAATGCAAAACAATGAGGAACGTCCAAGGCTGGGCGGTGACTATGGTTCCTTAGGTCGTATTTGATGGCCCGAAATAATTTTAGGCGATCGGGGTCCGGGGGGCCCGGACCCACTCAGAAGGCATGGGCGCACACGAAAATATGGGAATCAGGTGAAATTCTAGTTTTTTGGCCATAAAATGTAAAAGAACGAGGAACGGCCACGACTCGGCGGTGACTATGGTTCCTTAGGTCGTATTTGATGGCTCAGAACAAGTTTAGGCGATTGGGGTACGGGGGCCCGGTCCCACTTGGAAGGCGTGGGCTATAGCACATGAATATATGGGAATCAGGCGGAATTCTAGTTTTTTGGCCGTAAAACGCAAAACAACAATGAACAGCCATGGAGGGGCTGTGACTACGGTTCCTTTGGTTGTATTTGATGGCCCCGAATAATTTTAGGCGATCGGGGTCCGGGGGCCCGGACCCACTCAGAAGGCGTGGGCTATAGCACACGAAAATATGGGAATCGGGCAAAATTCTAGTTTTTTGGCCGTAAAATGCAAAACAACAAGGAACGGCCATGGAGGGGCGGTGACTATGGTTCCTTAGGTCGTATTTGATGGCCCCGAATAATTTTAGGTGATCGGGGTCCGGGGGCTCGGACCCACTCGGAAGGCATGGGCTGTAGCACACGAAAATATAGGAATCTAGCGAATATCTAGTTTTTTTGCCGTAAATTGCAAAACAACAAGGAACGGCCATGGTGGGGCGGTGACTATGGTTCCTTAGGTCGTATTTGATAGCCTGGATAATTTTTAGGCAATCCGGTTTCAGGGGAGCCGGGCCCACTCGGAAAGGGTGGGTTAGAGCACACTAAAATATGGGAATCGGGCGGAATTCTAGTTTTTTGGTCGTCAAAAGCAAAGAAATGAGGAACGGTCATGGCAGGGCGGTGAATATGGTTCCTTATATCGTATTTGATGGCATGGAAAAATTTTAGGCAATTCGGTTTCAGGGGACCCGGGCCCACTCGGAAGGCGTGGGCTAGAGCACACGAAAATATGGGAATCGGGTAGAATTTTATTTTTTTTGGTCGTAAAAAGAAAAACAACGAGGAACGGTAATGGCGGGGCGGTGACTATGGATCCTTCGGTCGTATTTGATGGCCCAAATAAATTTTAGGCGATAGGGGTCCGAAGGGCCCGGACCCACTCGGAAGGTGTGGGCTAGAGCACTCGAAAATATGAGAATCAGGCGGAATTCTTGTTTTTTGGTCATAAAAAGCAAAACAACGAGGAATGGCCACGGCGGGGCGGTGACTATGGTTCCTTATGTCGTATTTGATGGCCCGGAATAATTTTAGGCGATCGGGGTCCGGGGGGCCCACACCCACTTGGAAGGCGTGGGCTATAGCACACGAATATATGGGAATCGGGCGGAATTCTAGTTTTTTGGTCGTAAAAAGCAAAACAACGAGGAACGGTCATGGCGGTGCGGTGAATATGGTTCTTTATGTCATATTTGATGGCCTGGAAAAAGTTTAGGCAATCCGGTTTCGGGGTACCCGGGCCCCCTCGGAAGGCGTGGGTTAGAGCACACGACAATATGGGAAACGGGCGAAATTCTAATTTTTTGGTTGTTAAACGCAAAACAACGAGTAACGGCCATGGCGGGGCGGTGACTATGGTTCCCTAGGTCGTATTTGATGGCCCAGAATAATTTTAGGCGATCGGGGTCCGGGTGCCCGAACCCACTCGAAAGGCGTGGGCTATAGCACACAAAAATATGGGAATCGGGTGGAATTCTACTTTTTTGGCCGTAAAATGCAAAACAACGAAGAACGGCCATGGTGGGGCGGTGACTATGGTTCCTTAGGTTGTATTTGATGGCCCCGAATAATTTTAGGCGATCGGGGTCCGGGGGCCTGGACCTACTCGGAAGGCAAGGATAGCACACGAAAATATGGGAATCGGGCAAAATTTTAGTTTTTTTGGCCATAAAATGCAAAACAACGAGGAACGACCATGGCGGGGCGGTGACTATGGTTCCTTAGGTCGTATTTGATGGCCCGGAATAATTTTAGGCGTTCGGGGTCACGGGGACCGGACCCATTCGGAAGGCGTGGGCTATAGCACACGAATATATGGGAATCAGGAAAAATTCTTATTTTTTAGCCGTAAAACACAATACAACGAGGAACGACCATGGCGGGGCGGTGACTATGGCTTCTTAGGTCGTATTTGATGGCCTGGAATAATTTTAGGCGATCGGTGTTAGAGGGTCCGGACCCATTCGGAAGGCGTGGGCTATGCACACGAATATATGGGAATCAGGCGGAATTCTGGTTTTTTGTCCGTAAAATGCAAAACAACGAGGAACGAACACAGCTGGGCAGTGACTATGGTTCCTTAGGGTGTATTTGATGGCTCGAAAAAAGTTTAGGTGATCGGGGTCCGGGGGTCCCGGTCCCACTCGGAAGGTGTGGGCTATAACACGCGAATATATGGGAATCGGGCGAAATTCTAGTTTTTTGGCCATAAAACGCAAAACAACGAGGAACGGCCATGGAGGGGCGGTGAATATGGTTCCTTAAGTCGTATTTGATGGCCTACAAAAATGTTAGGCAATCCGGTTTCAAGGGACCCGGTCCCACTCGGAAGGTGTGGGCTCTACACACGAAAATATGGAAATCGGGAGGAATTCTACTTTTTTGGTCGTAAAAAGCAAAACAACGAGGAACGGTCATGGCGGGGCGGGGACTATGGTTCCTTAGGTCGTATTTGATGGCCCAAATAAATTTTAGGTGATCGGGGTCTGGGGGGCCCGGACCCACTCGGAAGGCATGGGCTATAGCTCACGAAAATATGGCAATCGCACGAAATTCTAGTTTTTTGGACGTAAAAAGGAAAAAAACGAGGAACGGTCATGGCGGGGCGGTGACTATGGTTCCTTAGGTCGTATTTGTTGGCCCGAAATAATTTTATGCGATCGGGGTCAGGGGGCCCGGACCCATTCGGAAGGCGTGGCACACGAATATATAGGAATCGGGCGAAATTCTTGTTTTTTGGCCGTAAAACGCAAAACAACGAGGAACGGCAATGGTAGGGCAGTGACTATGGTTCCTTAGGTCGTATTTGATGGACTGAAAAAATTTTAGGCAATCCGATTTCGGGGGACCCGGGCCCACTCGGAAGGCGTGGGCTAGAGCACACAAAAATATGGGTATCGGGCAAAATTCTAGTTTTTTGGCCGTAAAATGCAAAACAACGAGGAACGGCCATGGCTGGGCAGTTACTATGGTTCCTTAGGTTGTATTTGATGGCTTGGAAAAAGTTTAGGCGATCGGGGTACGGAGGGCCCGGTCCCACTCGGAAGGCGTAGGCTATAGCACTCGAATATAGGGGAATCGGGCAGAATTCTAGTTTTTTGGCCGTAAAATGCAAAACAACGAGGAAAAGCCTTGGCGGGGCGGTGACTATGGTTCCTTAGGTCGTATTTAATGGCCCTTAATAACTCGGAAGGCATGGGCGCACACGAAAATATGAGAATCGGGCGAAATTCTAGTTTTTTAGCCGTAAAATGCAAAACAATGAGGAACGGCCAAGGCTGGGCGGTGACTATGGTTCCTTAGGTCGTATTTGATGGCCTGAAATAATTTTAGGCGATCGGGGTCCGGGCACTCGGAAGGCAGGGGCGCACACGAAAATATGGGAATCAGGCGAAATTCTAGTTTTTTGGCCGTAAAATGTAAAACAACGAGGAACGGCCACGAATCGGCGGTGACTATGGTTCCTTAGGTCATATTTGATGGCTTAGAAAATGTTTAGGCGATCGGGGTACGGGGGCCCGGTCCCACTCGGAAGGCGTGGGCTATAGCACACGAATATTTGGGAATCAGGCGGAATTCAAGTTTTTTGGCCGTAAAACGCAAAACAACGAGGAACAGCCATGGAGGGGCGGTGACTATGGTTCCTTTGGTTGTATTTGATGGCCCCGAATAATTTTAGGCGATTGGGTTCCGGGGGCCCGGACCCACTCAGAAGGCGTGGGCTATAGCACACGAAAATATGGGAATCGGGCAAAATTCTAGTTTTTTGGCCGTAAAATGCAAAACAACAAGGAACGGCCATGGAGGTGCGGTGACTATGGTTCCTTAGGTCGTATTTGATGGCCCCGAATAATTTTAGGTGATCGGGGTCCGGGGGCTCGGACCCACTCGGAAGGCATGGGCTATAGCATACGAAAATATAGGAATCTAGCGAAATTCTAGTTTTTTTGCCGTAAATTGCAAAACAACAAGGAACGGCCAGGGCGGGGCGGTGACTATGGTTCCGTAGGTCGTATTTGATGGCCTGGATAATTTTTAGGCAATCTGGTTTTAGGGGAGCCGGGCCCACTCGGAAAGGGTGGGTTAGAGCACACGAAAATATGGGAATCGGACAGAATTCTAGTTTTTTGGTCGTAAAAAGCAAAGAAATGATGAACGGTCTTGGCGGGGCGGTGAATATGGTTCCTTATATCGTATTTGATGGCCTGGAAAAATTTTAGGCAATTCGGTTTCAGGGGACCCGGGCCCACTCAGAAGGCGTGGGCTAGAGCACACGAAAATATGGGAATCGGGTAGAATTTTATTTTTTTGGTCGTAAGAAGAAAAACAGCGAGGAACGGTAATGGTGGGGCGGTGACTATGGATCCTTCGGTCGTATTTGATGGCCCAAATAAATTTTAGGCGATAGGGGTCCGAGGGGCCCGGACCCACTCCGAAGGTGTGGGCTAGAGCACTCGAAAATATGGGAATCTGGCGGAATTCTTGTTTTTTGGTCATAAAAAGCAAAACAATGAGGAACGGTCATGGCAGGGCGTTTACTATGGTTCCTTAGGTCGTATTCGATAGCCCGAAATAATTTTAGGCGATCGAAGGCATGGGCCATAGCACACTAAAATATGGGAATCGGGCGAAATTCTAGTTTTTTGGCCGTAAAATGCAAAACAACAAGGAATGGCCACGGCGGGGCGGTGACTATGGTTCCTTATGTCGTATTTGATGGCCCGGAATAATTTTAGGCGATCGGGGTCCGGGGGCCCAGACCCACTTGGAAGGCGTGGGCTATAGCACACGAATATATGGGAATCGGGCGGAATTCTAGTTTTTTGGTCATAAAAAGCAAAACAACGAGGAACGGTCATGGCGGTGCGGTGAATATGGTTCCTTATGTCGTATTTTTGATGGCCTGGAAAAAGTTTAGGCAATCCGGTTTTGAGGGACCCGGGCCCACTCGGAAGGCGTGGGTTAGAGCACACGACAATATGGGAAACGGGCAGAATTCTAATTTTTTGGTCGTTAAACGCAAAACAACGAGTAACGGCCATGGCGGGGCGGTGACTATGGTTCCCTAGGTCGTATTTGATGGCCCCAAAATAATTTTAGGCGATCGGGGTCCGGGGGCCCGAACCCACTCGAAAGGCGTGGGCTATATAGCACACGAAAATATGGGAATCGGGCGGAATTCTAGTTTTTTGGCCGTAAAATGCCAAACAACGAGGAAAGGCCATGGTGGGGCGGTGACTATGGCTCCTTAGGTCATATTTGATGGCCTGGAATAATTTTAGGCGATCGGGGTTTGGGGGTCCGGACCCATTCGGAAGGCGTGGGCTATGCACACGAATAGATGGGAATCAGGCGGAATTCTAGTTTTTTGTCCGTAAAATGCAAAACAACGAGGAACGAACACAGCTGGGCAGTGACTATGGTTCCTTAGGGTGTATTTGATGGCTCGAAAAAAGTTTAGGTGATCGGGGTCCGGGGGTCCCGGTCCCACTCGGAAGGTGTGGGCTATAACACGCGAATATATGGGAATCGGGCGAAATTCTAGTTTTTTGGCCATAAAACGCAAAACAACGAGGAACGGCCATGGAGGGGCGGTGAATATGGTTCCTTAAGTCGTATTTGATGGCCTACAAAAATGTTAGGCAATCCGGTTTCAAGGGACCCGGTCCCACTCGGAAGGTGTGGGCTCTACACACGAAAATATGGAAATCGGGAAGAATTCTACTTTTTTGGTCGTAAAAAGCAAAACAACGAGGAACGGTCATGGTGGGGCGGGGACTATGGTTCCTTAGGTCGTATTTGATGGCCCAAATAAATTTTAGGTGATCGGGGTCCGGGGGGCCCGGACCCACTCGGAAGGCATGGGCTATAGTTCACGAAAATATGGCAATCGCACGAAATTCTAGTTTTTTGGACGTAAAAAGGAAAAAAACGAGGAACGGTCATGGCGGGGCAGTGACTATAGTTCCTTAGGTCGTATTTGTTGGCCCGGAATAATTTTATGCGATCGGGGTCAGGGGGCCCGGACCCATTCGGAAGGCGTGGCACACGAATATATAGGAATCGGGCGAAATTCTTGTTTTTTGGCCGTAAAACGCAAAACAACGAGGAACGGCAATGGCAGGGCAGTGACTATGGTTCCTTAGGTCGTATTTGATGTCCTGAAATAATTTTAGGCGATCGGGGTCCGGGCACTCGGAAGGCAGGGGCGCACACGAAAATATGGGAATCAGGCGAAATTCTAGTTTTTTGGCCGTAAAATGTAAAACAACGAGGAACGGCCACGACTCGGCAGTGACTATGGTTCCTTAGGTCATATTTGATGGCTTAGAAAATGTTTAGGCGATCGGGGTACGGGGGCCCGGTCCCACTCGGAAGGCGTGGGCTATAGCACACGAATATTTGGGAATCAGGCGGAATTCAAGTTTTTTGGCCGTAAAACGCAAAACAACGAGGAACAGCCATGGAGGGGCGGTGACTATGGTTCCTTTGGTTGTATTTGATGGCCCCGAATAATTTTAGGCGATTGGGTTCCGGGGGCTCGGACCCACTCAGAAGGCGTGGGCTATAGCACACGAAAATATGGGAATCGGGCAAAATTCTAGTTTTTTGGCCGTAAAATGCAAAACAACAAGGAACGGCCATGGAGGTGCGGTGACTATGGTTCCTTAGGTCGTATTTGATGGCCCCGAATAATTTTAGGTGATCGGGGTCCGGGGGCTCGGACCCACTCGGAAGGCATGGGCTATAGCATACGAAAATATAGGAATCTAGCGAAATTCTAGTTTTTTTGCCGTAAATTGCAAAACAACAAGGAACGGCCAGGGTGGGGCGGTGACTATGGTTCCGTAGGTCGTATTTGATGGCCTGGATAATTTTTAGGCAATCTGGTTTTAGGGGAGCCGGGCCCACTCGGAAAGGGTGGGTTAGAGCACACGAAAATATGGGAATCGGACAGAATTCTAGTTTTTTGGTCGTAAAAAGCAAAGAAATGATGAACGGTCTTGGCGGGGCGGTGAATATGGTTCCTTATATCGTATTTGATGGCCTGAAAAAATTTTAGGCAATTCGGTTTCAGGGGACCCGGGCCCACTCAGAAGGCGTGGGCTAGAGCACACGAAAATATGGGAATCGGGTAGAATTTTATTTTTTTGGTCGTAAAAAGAAAAACAGCGAGGAACGGTAATGGTGGGGCGGTGACTATGGATCCTTCGGTCATATTTGATGGCCCAAATAAATTTTAGGCGATAGGGGTCCGAGGGGCCCGGACCCACTCCGAAGGTGTGGGCTAGAGCACTCGAAAATATGGGAATCTGGCGGAATTCTTGTTTTTTGGTCATAAAAAGCAAAACAATGAGGAACGGTCATGGCAGGGCGTTTACTATGGTTCCTTAGGTCGTATTCGATAGCCCGAAATAATTTTAGGCGATCGAAGGCATGGGCCATAGCACACTAAAATATGGGAATCGGGCGAAATTCTAGTTTTTTGGCCGTAAAATGCAAAACAACAAGGAATGGCCACGGCGGGGCGGTGACTATGGTTCCTTATGTCGTATTTGATGGCCCGGAATAATTTTAGGCGATCGGGGTCCGGGGGCCCAGACCCACTTGGAAGGCGTGGGCTATAGCACACGAATATATGGGAATCGGGCGGAATTCTAGTTTTTTGGTCATAAAAAGCAAAACAACGAGGAACGGTCATGGCGGTGCGGTGAATATGGTTCCTTATGTCGTATTTGATGGCCTGGAAAAAGTTTAGGCAATCCGGTTTTGAGGGACCCGGGCCCACTCGGAAGGCGTGGGTTAGAGCACACGACAATATGGGAAACGGGCAGAATTCTAATTTTTTGGTCGTTAAACGCAAAACAACGAGTAACGGCCATGGCGGGGAGGTGACTATGGTTCCCTAGGTCGTATTTGATGGCCCCAGAATAATTTTAGGCGATCGGGGTCCGGGGGCCCGAACCCACTCGAAAGGCGTGGGCTATATAGCACACGAAAATATGGGAATCGGGCGGAATTCTAGTTTTTTGGCCGTAAAATGCCAAACAACGAGGAAAGGCCATGGTGGGGCGGTGACTATGGCTCCTTAGGTCATATTTGATGGCCTGGAATAATTTTAGGTGATCGGGGTTAGGGGGTCCGGACCCATTCGGAAGGCGTGGGCTATGCACGCGAATATATGGGAATCAGGCGGAATTCTAGTTTTTTGTCCGTAAAATGCAAAACAACGAGGAACGAACACAGCTGGGCAGTGACTATGGTTCCTTAGGTCGTATTTGATGGCCTGGAATAATTTTAGGTGATCGGGGTCAGGGGGACCGGACCCATTCGGAAGGCGTGGGCTATAGCACACAAATATATGGGAATCAGGCAAAATTCTTATTTTTTGGCTGTAAAACGCAAAATAACGAGGAACAGCCATGGCGGGGCGGTGACTATGGTTCCTTAGGTCGTATTTGATGGCCTGGAATAATTTTAGGTGATCGGGGTTAGAGGGTCCGGACCCATTCGGAAGGCGTGGGCTATACCACACGAATATATGGGAATCAGGCGGAATTCTAGTTTTTTGTCCATAAAATGCAAAACAACGAGGAACGAACACGGCGGGGCAGTGACTATGGTTCTTAGGTCGTATTTGATGGCTCGAAAAAAGTTTAGGCAATCGGGGTCCGGGGGGCCCGGACCCACTCGAAAAGTGTGGGCTAGAGCACACGAAAATATGGGAATCAGGCGGAATTCTTATTTTTTGGTCGTAAAAAGCAAAACAACGAGGAACGGTCATGGCGGGGGCGGTGACTATAGTTCCTTAGGTCGTATTTAATGGCCCCAAATAATTTTAGGCGATCGGGGTCCGGTGGCCCGGACCCACTCGGAAGGCATGGGCTATAGCACATGAAAATATGGGAATCGTGCGAAATTCTAGTTTTTTGGGCCGTAAAATGCAAAACAACGAGGAACGGCCAGGGTGGGGCATTGACTATGGTTCCTTAGGTAGTATTTGATGGCTCCAAAAAATATTAGGCGATCGGGGTCCGGGGAGCCCGGACCTACTCGGAAGGCGTGGGCTATAGCACACGAATATTTGGGAATCAGGCGAAATTCTAGTTTTTTGGCCGTAAAAGGCAAAAGAACGAGGAACGGCCATGGCGGGGTGGTGACTATGGTTCCTTAGGTCATATTTGATCACCCTGAATAATTTTAGGCGATCGGGGTCTGGGGTCCGGACCCACTCGGAAGGCATGGGCTAAGCACACAAAAATATGGGAATTAGTCGAAATTCTAGTTTTTTGGCCGTAAAATGCAAACCAATGAGGAAAGGCCACGATGGGGGAAGTGACTATGGTTCCTTACGTCGTATTTGATGGCCCGGAATAATTTTAGCCGATCGGGGTCCGGGGGCCCGAACCCACTCGGAAGGCGTGGGCTATAGCACACGAATATATGGGAATCCGGGGAATTTAAGTTTTTTGGTTGTAAAATGTAAAACAACAAAGAACGGCCATGGCGAGGCGGTGACTATGGTTCCTTAGGTCGTATTTTATGGCCCTGAATTATTTTGGGCGATCGGGGTCCGGGAGACCCGGGCCCACTCGGAAGATGTGGGCTAGAGCACACGAAAATATGGGAATCGGGCAGAATTCTAGTTTTTTGGTCGTAAAAAGCAAAACAATGAGGAACGGTCATGGCAGGGCGGTGACTATGGTATCTTAGGTCATATTTTATAGCCCGGAAAATTATTAGGCCATCGGGGTCCGGGGGGCCCGGACCCACTAGGAAGGCGTGGGCTATAGCACACGAATATATGGGAATCGGGCAGAATTTCTAGTTTTTTGGCCCTAAAACGCAAAACAACGAGGAACGGCCATGGCAGGGTGGTGACTATGGTTCCTTAGGTCGTATTTGATCTCTTGGAAAAATGTAAGGCAATCCGATTTAAGGGGACCCGGGCCCACTCGGAAGGCGTGGGCTATAGCACACGAAAATATGGCAATCGGGCGAAATTCTAGTTTTTTCGCCGTATAAAGCAAAACAATGCGGAACGGTCATGGCGGGGCGGTGACTATGGTTCCTTAGGTCGTATTTGATCGCCAGGAATAATGTAAGGCAATCCGGTTTCGGGGGACCAGGGCCCACTCGGAAGGCGTGGGCTATAGCACACGAAAATATGGGAATCGGGCGAAATTCTAGTTTTTTTGCCGTAAAATGCAAAAATAACGAGGAACGGCCACGGTCGGGCGGTGAATATGGTTCCTTAGGTCGTATTTGATGGCTCGAAAAAAGTTAAGGCGATCGGAGTCCGAGGGGCCCGGTCCCACTCGGAAGGCTTGGCCTTTAGCACACGAATATATCAGAATCGGGGAAAATTCTAGTTTTTTTGCCGTAAAACGCAAAACAAGGAGGAACAGCCATGGCGGGGTGGTGACTATGGTTCCTTAGGTTTAAAAGGATGGCCTCGAACAATTTTAGGCGATCGGGGTTCGGGGGCCCAGACCCACTCGGAAGGCATGGGCTATAGCACACGAAAATATGGGAATCGGGCAAAATTCTAGTTTTTTGGCCGTAAAATGCAAAACAAAGAAGAACGGCCATGGCGGGGTGGTGACTATGGTTCCTTATGTCATATTTGATGGCCCTGAATAACTTTAGGCAATCAGGGTCCGGGGGGCCGGACCCACTCGGAAGGCATGGGCTTATAGCACACGAAAATATGGGAATCGGGCGAAATTCTAGTTTTTTGGCCGTAAAATGCAAAACAACGAGGAACGGCCACGGATAGGGGGTGACTGTGGTTACTTAGGTCGTATTTGATGGATCGGAAAAAGTTTAGGTGATCGGGGTCCGAGGGGCCCGGTTCCACTCGGAAGGCGTGAGCTATAGCACACGAATATATGGGAATCAGGCGGAATTCTAGTTTTTTGGCCGTAAAACGCAAAATAACGAGGCACGGTCACGGCGGGGAGGTGACTATGGTTCCTTAGGTCATTTTTGATGGCCTGAAAAACTGTTAGGCGATCGGGGTCCGGGGGGCCCAGACCCACTCGGAAGGCATGGGCTATAAAAAATATGGCAATCGCGCGAAATTCTAGTTTGTTGGACGTACAAAGCAAAAAAAATGAGGAACGGTCATGGCGGGGCGGTGACTATGGTTCCTTAGGTCGAAAATGAGGGCCCGAAAAAATTTTAGGCGATCGGGGTCCGGGAGCCCGGACTCACTCGGAGCGTGTGCTGCACACGAAAATATGAGAATCAGGCGAAATTCTAGTTTTTTGGCCGTAAAATGCAAAACAACGAGCAACGGCCATGGCAAGGCGGTGACTATGGCTCCTTAGGTTGTATTTGATGGCCCCAAATAATTTTATGTGATCGGGGTCCGGGGGCCTGGACCCACTCGGAAGGCATGGACTTATTGCACACGAAAATATGGGAATCGGGCGAAATTCTAGTTTTTTTGGCCGTAAAATGTAAGACAACGAGGAACGGCCACGGCTGGGCGGTGACTATGGTTCCTTAGGTCTTATTTGACGGCCTCGAATAATTTTAGACGATCGGGGTCCGGGGGTCCGGACCCACTCGGAAGGCATGGGCTAAGGCACACGAAGATATGGGAATCGGGAGAAATTCTAGTTTTTTGGCCGTAAAATGTAAAACAACAAGGAACGGCCATGGCGGGGCGGTGACTATGGTTCCTTAGGTCATATTTGATGGCTCGAAAATTTTTTTGGCTATCGAGGTCCGGGGGCCCGGACCCACTTGGAAGGCAATCGAAAATATGGCAATCGGGCAAAATTCAAGTTTTTTGGTCGTATAAAGCAAAACAACGAAGAACGGTCATGGCTGGGCAGTGGTTATGGTTCCTTAGGTCGTATTAGATAGCCCGGAAAATTTTTAGACGATCGCGGTCCGGGGGGGCTGGATCCACTCGGAATCATGGGCTATAGCACACGAATATATGGGAATCGGGCGAAATTCTTGTTTTTTGGCCGTAAAATGCAAAACAACAAGGAGCGGCCATGGAAGGGCGTGACCATGGTTCCTTAGGTCGTACTTGGTGGCCTGGAAAATTTTAGGCGATCGGGGTCCGGGGGCCCGGACACACTCGGAAGGCGTGGGCTAGATCACGAAAATATGGGAATCAAGCGAAATTCTAGTTTTTTGGTCGTAAAACGCAAAAAACTGATTAACGGCCATGGCGAGGCAGTGACTATGGTTCCTTAGGTCGTATTTGATAGGTCGGGAAAATTTTAGGCTATCGGCCCCGGACCCACTTGGAAGGCATGGGCAATATCACACGAAAATATGGGAATCGGGCAAAATTCTTGTTTTTTGGCCGTATAAAGCAAAACAATGAAGAACGGTTATGGCAGGGTGGTGGCTATGGTTCCTTAGGTCGTATTTGATAGCCTGGAAAAATTTTAGGCGATCAAGGTCCGGGGGGCCTGGACCCACTCGGAAGGCGTGGGCTAGCACACGAATATATGGGAATCGGGCTGAATTCTAGTTTTTTGGCCGTAAAACGCAAAACAACGAGGAACGGCCATGGCGGGGCAGTTACTATGGTTCCTTAGGTCGTATTTGATGGCCTGGAAAAATTTTAGGCAATCCGGTTTCGGGGGACCCGGGCCCACTCGGAAGGGGTGGGCTAGAGCACACGAAAATAGGGGAATCAGGCGGAATTCTAGTTTTTTTGTTGAAAATAGCAAAACAACGATGAACGGTCATGGCGGGGCGGTGACTATGGTTCCATAGATCGTATTTGATGGCCCAAATAAATTTAAGGCGATCGGGGTCCGGGGGGCCGGACCCACTCGGAAAGCGTGGGCAATAGAACACGAAAATATGGTAATCGGGCAAAATTCTAGTTTTTTGGCCGTAAAACGCAAAACAACGAGGAACGGCCATGGCAGGGCGGTGACAATGGTTTCTTAGGTCATATTTGATGGCCCGGAATAATTTTAGGCTATCGGGGTCTGTGGGCTCGGACCCACTCGGAAGGTGTGGGCTATAGATTACGAAAATATGGAAATCGGGCGAAACTCTAGTTTTTTGGCCGTATAAAGAAAAAAAATGAGGAACGGTCATAGCGGGGCGGTGGCTATGGTCCTTTGGTCGTATTTGATGGCCAGAAAAAAAATTTGGCATTCGAGGTCCGGGGGGCCCGGGTCCACTCGGAAGGCATGTGCTATATCACACAAAAATATGGGAATCGGGCAAAATTCAAGTTTTTCGGCAGTAAAATGCAAAAAGAAAGGAACTGTCATGGCGGGAGGTGACTCTAGTTCCTTAGATCGTATTTGATGGCCCGGAAAATGTTTTGGCGATCTGGGTCAAATAGGCGCGGCACACTAGGAAGGCGACACGAAAATAGTGCAATCAGGCGGAATTCTAGTATTTTGGTCGTAAAAAACAAAACAACGAGGAACGGTCATGTAGGGGAGGTGAAAATGGTTCATTAGGTCGTATTTGATGGCCTGAAAACTTTTTAGTCGATCAGGGACCGATGGGCCCGGACCCACTCGGAAGGCGTGACACACGAATATATGGGAATCGGGCGGAATTCTAGTTTTTTGGCCGTAAAATGCAAAACAACGAGGAACGGCCATGGCAGGGCGGTGACAATGGTTCCTTAGGTCATATTTGATGGCCAGGAAAAATTTTAGGCTATCAGGGTCCGGGGGCCCGGACCCACTCGGAAGGAGTAGCACACGAAATTATGGGAATCAGGCGAATTTCTAGTTTTTTGGTCGTGAAATGCAAAACAACGAGGAACAGCCATGGCGGGGCGGTGACTATGGTTCCTTAGGTCGTATTTGATGGCCCGAAAATATTTTTATCGATCGGGGTCCAGGGGCCCCGAACCCACTCAAAAAGCGTGGGCTATCGCACGAATATATGGGAATCGGGCGGAATTCTAGTTTTTTGGTCGTAAAACGCGAAACAACGAGGAACGTCCATAGCGGGGCGGTGACTATGGTTCCTTAAGTCGTATTTGATGGCCTGCAAATATTTTAGGCAATCCGGTTTCGGGGGACCCGGGCCCACTCGGAAGGCGTGGGCTAGAGCACACGAAAATATGTGAATCGGGCGGAATTCTAGTTTTTTGGTCATAAAAAGCAAAACAACGAGGAACGGTCATGGCGGGGCGGTGGCTATGGTTCCTTAGGTCGTATTTGATGGCTTTGAAAAAATTTAGGCGATCGGGGTCCGGGGTCCTGGACCCACTTGGAAGGCGTGGGTACACGAAAATATGGCAATCGGGAGAAATTTAAGTTTTTTGGCCGTGTAAAGCAAAACAACGAGGAACGGTCATGGCGGGGCGGTGGCTTTGGTTCCTTTGGTCGTACTTTATAGCCTGAAAAAAATTTAGGCGATCAGGGTCCGGGGGCCCAAGACCTATTCAGAAGGCGTGGGCTATATAGCACACGATAATATGGGAATCAGGAGAAATTCTAGTTTTTTGGATGTAAAACGCAAAACAACGAGGCACGGCCATGGCGAGGCGGTGACTATGGTTCCTTAGGTCGTATTTGATAGCCCGAAAAAATTTTAGTCGATCGATGTCCGGGGGGCTCGGACCCACTCGGAAAGCGTGGGCTATAGAACACGAAAATATGGAAATCGGGTAAAATCCTAGTTTTTTGGCCGTATAAAGCAAAAAAATGTGGAACGGTCATAGAGGGGCGGTGGGTATGGTCCTTAGGTCGTATTTGATAGCCCAAAAAAATCTTAGGCGATCGGGGTTCAGGGGGCCTGGACCCACTCTGAAGGCGTGGGCTATAGCACAAGAAAATATGGAAATCGGGCGAAATTCTAGTTTTTTGGCCGTAAAACGCAAAACAATGAGGAACAGACATGGTGGGGCGGTGACTATGGTTCCTTAGGTCGTATTTGATAGCATGGAAAAATTATAGGCAATCCATTTTCGGGGGACCCGCGCCCACTCGGAAAGCGTGAGATAGAGCACATGAAAATATGGGAATCGGGGGGAAGTCTATATTTTTGGCCGTAAAATGCATAAAAATGAGGAACAGTCATGGCGGGGTGGTGACTATGGTTCCTCAGGTCGTATGTGATGGCCCAAAAAAAATATTAGGCGATCAAGGTCAAGGGGGCCCGGACCTATTCGGAAGGCGTGGGCTATAGCTCACGTTAATATGGAAATCGGGAGAAATCCTAGTTTTTTTTTACTATAAAAAGCAAAAAAATGTGGAAAGGTCATGGCGGGGTGGTGACTATGGTTCCTTATGTCGTATTTGATGGCCCAAAATTTTTTTAGGCGATCAGAGTCCGGGGTCCCCCGACCCATTCGGAAGGCATAGGCTATAGCACACGAAAATATGGCAATCGGGTGAAATTCTAGTTTTTGACAGTAAAAAGAAAGGAAACGAGGAACGGTCATGGCAGGGCGGTGGCTATAGTTCCTTAGGTCATATTTGATAGCCCGAAAGAATTTGAGCCGATCAGGGTCCGGGGGCCCGGACCCACTTGGAAGGCGTGGGCTATAGCACACGAAAATATGGCAATCGAGCGATATTCTAGTTTTTTGGCCGTATAAAGCAAATCAACGAGGAACGGTCATATGAGGCGATGGTTCCTTAGGTGATATTTGATAGCCCAAATTTTTTTTAGGTGATCCGAGTCGGGGGGGCTCGAACCCAATCGAAAGGAGTGGGCTATAGCACACGAATATATGGGAATCGGGTAGAATTCTAGTTTTTTGGCCGAAAAATGTAAAACAACGAGGAACGGCCATGGCGGGGCGGTGACTATGGTTCCTTAGGTCGTATTTGATGACCCAGATAAATTTTAGGCGATCGGGGTCCGGGGGATCCGGACCTACCCAGAAGGCATGGGCTAATGCTCACAAAAATAAGGCAATCGCGTGAAATTCTAGTTTTTTGGCCCTAAAAAGCATAAAATGAGGAACGGTCATGGCGGGGTGGTCACTATGGTTTATTAGGTCATATTTGATGGCCCAGAAAAATTTTATACGATCGGGGTCCGGGGGCCCGGACCCACTCGGAAGGCATGGGATAATAGCACACGAAAATGTGGCAATTGGGAAAAATTTTAATTTTTTGGTCGTAAAACGCAAAACAACGAGGAACGGTCATGGCAGGGCAGTGACTATGGTTCCTTAGGTTGTATTTGATAGCTCGGAAAATTTTTAGGTGATCGGGGTCCGGGGGCCTGGACCCACTTGGAAGGCGTATAGCACACGAAAATATGGCAATCGATTGAAATTCTAGTTTTTTTGCTGTATAAAGCAAAACAACGAGGAACGGTCATGGCGGGGCAGTGGATATGGTTCCTTAGGTCGTATTTGATAGCCCGTAAAAATGTTAGTCGATCGGGGTCTGGGGGACCCGAACCCACTCAGAGGGCATGGGCTATCACACGAATATATTGGAATCGAGCAGAATTCTAGTTTTAGTAGTTAAACGCAAAATAACGAGGAACGTCCATCGCGGGGCGGTGACTATGGTTCCTTAATTCGTATTTGATGGCTTGGAAAAATTTTCAGCAATCCAGTTATAGGGGACCCGGGCCCACTCGGAAGGCGTGGGCTCTAGCACACGAAAATACGGGAATCAGGCGGAATTCTAGTTTTTTGGTCGTAAAATTCAAAACAACGAGGAACGGTAATGGCGGGGCGATGACTATAGTTCCTTAGGTCGTATTTGATGGCCGAAATAAATTTTAGTCGATCGGGGTCCGGGGGCCCCGGACCCACTCGGAAAGAGTGGGCAATAGAATACGAAAATATGGAAATCGGGCGAAATTCTAGTTTTTTGGCCGCATAAAGCAAAAAAATGAGGAACGGTCATAGCAGGGCGGTGGCTATGGTCCTTAGGTCATATTTGATAGCCCTGAAAAATTTTAGGCGATCGAGGTCAGGGGGCCTGGACCCACTCGGAAGGCGTGGGCTATAGCACATGAAAATATGGGAATCGGGCGGAATTCTAGTTTTTTGGCCGTATAACGCAAAACAATGAGGAACGGCCATGCGGGGTGGTGACTATGGTTCCTTAGGTTTTATTTGATTGCTTGGAAAAATTTTAGGCAATCTTGTTTCGGGGGACCCGAGCCCACTCAGAAGGCGTGGGATAGAGCACACGAAAATATGGGAATCAGGCGGAATTCTAGATATTTGGCCGTAAAATGCAAAAAACGAGGAACGGTCATGGCGAGGTGGTGACTATGGTTCCTTAGGTCGTATGTGATGGCCCAAAAAAATTTTGGGCGATCAGGGTCAGGGGGGTCAGATCCATTCGGAAGGCGTGGGCTATAGCACGTGATAATATGGAAATCGAGAGAAATTCTAGTTTTTTTTACCGTAAAAAGCAAAAAAATGATGAACGGTCATGTCGGGGTGGTGACTATGGTTCCTTATGTCGTATGTGATGGCCAGAAAAAATATTAGGCGATCAGGGTCCGGGGGCCCCCGACCCATTCGGAAGGCGTAGAATATAGCACACGAAAATATGGCAATCGGGCGAAATTCTATTTTTTTACCGTAAAACGAAAGGAAACGAGGAACGGTCATGGCGGGGCGGTGTCTATAGTTCCTTAGGTCATATTTGATAGCCCGGAAGAATTTTAGCCGATCAGGGTCTGGGGGCCCGGACCCACTTGGAAAGTGTGGGCTATAGCACACGAAAATATGGCAATCGAGCGAAATTCTAATTTTTTTGTCGTATAAAGGAAATCAATGAGGAACGGTCATGGTGAGGCGATGGAAATGGTTACTTAGTTCATATTTGATAGCCTAGAAAATTTTTAAGTGATCGGGGTCGGGGGGCCCGGACCCACTCGAAAGGCATGGGCTATAGCACATGAATATATGCGAATCGGGCGGAATTCTAGTTTTTTGGCCGAAAAATGTAAAACAAAGAGGAACGGCCATGACGGGGCAGTGACTATGGTTCCTTAGGTCTATTTTGATGGCCTAGATAAATTTTAAGCGATCGGGCAAGCCAACGTTAGAATAATATTAACCATTTTAAAAGAATTTTAAAGTAATTAATAACAAAGAAACAAATGCGGAAGTAAAGTCTGAAATGTAGTTAATAATCCATAATAATCGCGATATCTAAATACCATCCCAGAACTGGAGTCACAAGTGCACGAGCTTCTAGAATAATACAAATAATGGTGTGAATAAAATTCAAGTTGTTTGAAATATAATACACAGCTGAGATAAGATAGAAGGGGACTTCAGAACTGCGAACGCTGTTCAGTTACACCTCAAGTCTCCACTGGGGGGCCCGGGGGTCCGGACCTACCCGGAAGGCATGGGCTATAGCTCACAAAAATAAGGCAATCGCGCGAAATTCTAGTTTTTTGGTCGTAAAAAGCAAAATAACGAGGAACAGTCATGGCAGGGCGATGACTATGGTTCCTTAGGTCGTATTTGATGGCCCAAATAAATTTTAGTCGATCGGGTTCCGGGGGGCCTGGACCCACTCGGAATGCGTGGGCAATAGAACACGAAAATATGGAAATCGGGCGAAATTCTAGTTTTTTGGCCATACAAAGCAAAAAAACAAGGAACGGTCATAGCGGGGCGGTGGCTATGGTCCTTAGGTCGTACTTGATAGCCCGAAAACATTTTAGGCAATCGGGGTCCGGGGGGCCTAGACCCACTCAGAAAGCGTGGGCTATGGCACACGAAAATATGGGAATCGGGCAGAATTCTAGTTTTTTGGCCGTAAAACGCAAAACAATGAGGAACGGCCATGGGGGGGGGTGACTATGGTTCCTTAGGTCATATTTGATGGCATGGAAAAATTTTAGGCAATCCTGTTTCGGGTTATCCGGGCCCACTCGGAAGGCGTGGGATAGAGCATAAGAAAATACGGGAATCAGGCGGAATTCTAGTTTTTTGGTCGTAAAATTCAAAACAACGAGGAACGGTAATGGCAGGGCGATGACTATAGTTCCTTAGGTCGTATTTGATGGCCGAAATAAATTTTAGTCGTTCGGGGTCCGGGGGCCCCCGGACCCACTTGGAAAGAGTGGGCAATAGAATACGAAAATATGGAAATCGGGCGAAATTCTAGTTTTTTGGCCGCATAAAGCAAAAAAATGAGGAACGGTCATAGCAGGGCGGTGTCTATGGTCCTTAGGTCATATTTGATAGCCCTGAAAAATTTTAGGCGATCGGGGTCAGGGGGCCTGGACCCACTCGGAAGGCGTGGGCTATAGCACACGAAAATTTGGGAATCGGGCGGAATTCTAGTTTTTTGGCCGTAAAACGCAAAACAATGAGGAACGGCCATGCGGGGCGGTGACTATGGTTCCTTAGGTTGTATTTGATTGCTTGGAAAAATTTTAGGTAATCTTGTTTCGGGGGACCCGAGCCCACTCCGAAGGCGTGGGATAGAGCACACGAAAATATGGAAATCGGGCGGAATTCTAGATTTTTTGCCGTAAAATGCAAAAAACGAGGAACGGTCATGGCGAGGTGGTGACTATGGTTCCTTAGGTCGTATGTGATAGCCCGAAAAAATTTTGGGCGATCAGGGTCAGGGGGGTCGGATCCATTCGGAAGGCGTGGGCTATAGCACACGATAATATGAAAATCGGGAGAAATTCTAGTTTTTTTTACCGTAAAAAGCAAAAAAATGATGAACGGTCATGTCGGGGTGGTGACTATGGTTCCTTATGTCGTATTTGATGGCCCGAAAAAATATTAGGCGATCAGGGTCCGGGGGCCCCCGACCCATTCGGAAGGCGTAGAATATAGCACACGAAAATATGGCAATCGGGCGAAATTCTATTTTTTTACCGTAAAACGAAAGGAAACGAGGAACGGTCATGGCGGGGCGGTGTCTATAGTTCCTTAGGTCATATTTGATAGCCCGGAAGAATTTTAGCCGATCAGGGTCCGGGGGCCCGGACCCACTTGGAAAGCGTGGGCTATAGCACACGAAAATATGGCAATCGAGCGAAATTCTAATTTTTTTGTCGTATAAAGCAAATCAATGAGGAACGGTCATGGTGAGGCGATGGCAATGGTTACTTAGTTCATATTTGATAGCCTGGAAAATTTCTAAGTGATCGGGGTCGGGGGGTCCGGACCCACTCGAAAGGCATGGGCTATAGCACATGAATATATGCGAATCGGGCGGAATTCTAGTTTTTTGGCCGAAAAATGTAAAACAAAGAGGAACGGCCATGGCGGGGCAGTGACTATGGTTCCTTAGGTCTATTTTGATGGCCTAGATAAATTTTAAGCGATTGGGGTCCGGGGGCCCGGGGGTCCGGGGGCCCGGGGGTCCGGACCTACCCGGAAGGCATGGGCTATAGCTCACAAAAATAAGGCAATCGCGCGAAATTCTAGTTTTCTGGTCGTAAAAAGCAAAACAACGAGGAACAGTCATGGAAGGGCGATGACTATGGTTTCTTAGGTCATATTTGATGGCCCAAATAAATTTTAGTCGATCGGGTTCCGGGGGGCCTGGACCCACTCGGAATGCGTGGGCAATAGAACACGAAAATATGGAAATCGGGCGAAATTCTAGTTTTTTGGCCGTATAAAGCAAAAAAACAAGGAACGGTCATAGCGGGGCGGTGGCTATGGTCCTTAGGTCGTACTTGATAGCCCGAAAACGTTTTAGGCGATCGGGGTCCGGGGGGCCTAGACCCACTCAGAAAGCGTGGGCTATGGCACACGAAAATATGGGAATCGGGCGGAATTCTAGTTTTTTTGCCGTAAAATGCAAAACAATGAGGAACGGCCATGGGGGGGGGGGGTGACTATGGTTCCTTAGGTCATATTTGATGGCATGGAAAAATTTTAGGCAATCCTGTTTCGGGTTACCCGGGCCCACTCGGAAGGCATGGGCTATAGCACACGAATATATGGGAATCGGGCGGAATTCTAGTTTTTTTGTCGTAAAACGCAAAACAACGAGCAACGGCCATGGCGGGGCGGTGACTATGGTTCCTTAGGTCGTATTTGATGTCCTGGAAAAATGTAATGCAATCCGGTTTCGGGGGACCTGGGCCCACTCGGAAGGCGTGGGCTAGATCACACGAAAATATGGGAATCGAGCGGAATTCTAGTTTTTTGTTCGTAAAAAGCAAAACAACGAAGAATGGTCATGGCGAGGCAGAGACTATGGTTCCTTAGGTCATATTTGATGACCCAAATAAATTTTAGGCGATCGGGGACCGGCGGGCCCGGACCTACTTGGAAGGCATGGGCTAGCTCACCAAAATATGGCAATCGCCCGTAATTCTAGTTTTTTGGACGCAAAAAGGAAAAAATGAGGAACGGTCATGGTGGGGTGGTGACTATGGTTTGTTAGGTCGTATGTGATGGCCTGGAAAATTTATAGTTGATCGAGTTCCGGGGGCCCAGACCCATCTAGAATGCGTGGGCTATAGCACACGAAAATATGGGAATCAGGCGGAATTCTAGTTTTTTGGCTTTAAAACACAAAACAAAAAGGAACGGCCATGGAGGGGTGGTGAATATGGTTCCTTAGGTCGTATTTGATGGCCCCGAAAATTTTTAGGTGATCGGGGTCAGGGGGCTCGGACCCACTCAGGAGGCGTGGGCTTATAGCACACGAAAATATGGGAATCAGGCGAAATTCTAGTTTTTTGGCCATTAAACGCAAAACAATGAGGAATGGCCATGGCGCGACGGTGAATATGGTTCCTTAGGTTGTATTTGATGGCCTGCAAAAATTTTAGGAAATCCAGTTTCGGGGGACCCAAGCCCACTCAGGAGGCGTGGGCTTATAGCACACGAAAATATGGGAATCAGGCGAAATTCTAGTTTTTTGGCCATTAAACGCAAAACAATGAGGAACGGCCATGGTGCGACGGTGAATATGGTTCCTTAGGCCGTATTTGATGTCCCGGAATAATTTTAGGTGATCGGGGTCAGGGGGCCTGGACCCATTCGGAAGGCGTGGGCTATAGCACACGAATATATGGGAATCGGGAGGAATTCTAGTTTTTTGGCCGTCAAACGCAAATCAACGAGGAACGGCCATGGTGGGGCAGTGACTATGGTTTCTTAGGTCGTATTTGATGGCCCTGAATAATTTTAGGTGATCAGGGTCCTGGGCTATAGCACACGAAAATATGGGAATCGGGCGAAATTCTAGTTTTTTGGCCGTATAAAGCAAAAAAACAAGGAACGGTCATAGCGGGGTGGTGGCTATGGTCCTTAGGTCGTACTTGATAGCCCGAAAACTTTTTAGGCGATCGGGGTCCGGGGTGCCTAGACCCACTCAGAAAGCGTGGGCTATGGCACACGAAAATATGGGAATCGGGCAGAATTCTAGTTTTTTGGCCGTAAAATGCAAAACAATGAGGAACGGCCATGGAGGGGGTGGTGACTATGGTTCCTTAGGTCGTATTTGATGGCATGGAAAAATTTTAGGCAATCCTGTTTCGGGTTACCTTGGCCCACTCGGAAGGCGTGGGATAGAGCATAAGAAAATATGGGAATCGGGCGGAATTCTAGATTTTTGGCCGTAAAATGCAGAAAACCTAGGAACAGTCATGCCGGGGCGATGACAATGGTTCCTTAGGTCGTATTTGATAGCCCAAATAAATTTTAGTCGATCGAGGTCCGGGTGGCCCAGACCCACTCGGAAAGCGTGGGCAATAGAACACGAAAATATAGAAATCAGGCGAAATTCTAGTTTTTTGGCCGTATAAAGAAAAAAAAAATGAGGAACAATCATAGCGGGGCAGTGACTATGGTTCCTTAGGTCGTCTTTGATGGCATGAAAAATCTTTAGGCAATCCTGTTTCGGGGGAACCGGGCCCACTTGAAAGGCGTGGGATAGAGCACACGAAAATATGGGAATCATGCGGAATTCTAGACTTTTGGCCGTAAAATGCAAAAAAATGAGGAACCATCATGGCAGGGCGATGACAATGGTTCCTTAGGTCGTATTTGATGGCCCAAATAAATTTTAGTCGATCGGGGTCCGGTTGGCCCGGACCCACTCGGAAAGCGTGGGCAATAGAACACGAAAATATGGAAATCGGGTGAAATCCTAGTTATTTGGCCGTATAAAGCAAAAAAATGAGGAACGGTCATAGCGGTCGGTGGCTATGGTCCTTAGGTCATATTTGATAGCCCGGAAAAATTTTAGGCGATCGGGGTCTGGGGGGCCTGGACCCACTCGGAAGGCGTGGGCTATATAGCACACGAAAATATAGGAATCAGGCAAAATTCTAGTTTTTTGGCCGTAAAATGCAAAACAACGAGGAACGGCCATGGCGGGGTGGTGTCTATGGTTCCTTAGGTCATATTTGATGGCTTGGAATAATTTTAGGTGATCGGGGTCCGGGGGCTCGTACCCACTCGGAAGGCGTGGGCTATAGCACACGAAAATATGGGAATCAGGAGAAATTCTACTTTTTTGCTCGTAAAACGCAAAATAATGAGGAACGGCCATGGTGGGGCAGTCACTATGATTCCTTAGGTCGTATTGGATGGCTCGGAAAACTTTTAGGCAATCGGGGTCCGGGGGCCTAGTCCCACTTGGAAGGCGTGGGCTATAGCACACGAAAATATGGCAATCAGGCAAAATTTAAGTTTTTTGGCCGTATAAAGCAAAACAACGAAGAACGGTCATGGCGGGGCGGTGGCTATGGTTCCTTAGGTCATATTTTATAGCTCGGAAAAATTTTAGGCGATCGGGGTCCGGGGGGCCCGGTCCCACTCGGAAGGCATGGGTTATAGCACACGAATATATGGGAATCGTGCGGAATTCTATTTTTTTGCCGTAAAATGCAAATCAACGAGGAACGGCCATGGTGGGGCGGTGACTATGGTTCCTTAGGTCGTATTTGATGAACCTGAATAATTTTAGGTGATCGGGGTACGGGGGGCCTGGACCCACTAGGAAGGCGTGGGCTATAGCACACGAATATATGGGAATCAGGCGGAATTTTAGTTTTTTGGCCGTAAAATGCAAAACAACGAGGAACGGCCATGGCGGGTCGGTGACTATGGTTCCTGAGGTCGTATTTGATGGCCTGGAAAAATTTTAAGCAATCAGGTTTTGTGCGACCTGGGCCCACTCAGAAGGCGTGGGCTAGAGTACACTAAAATATGGGAATCGAGCGGAATTCTAGTTTTTTGTTCGTAAAAAGCAAAACAACGAAGAACGGTCATGGCGAGGCAGAGACTATGGTTCCTTAGGTCGTATTTGATGACCCAAATGAATTTTAGGCGATCGGGGTCCGGCGGGCCCGGACCTACTTGGAAGGCATGGGCTAGCTCACCAAAATATGGCAATCGCCCGTAATTCTAGTTTTTTGGACGCAAAAAGGAAAAAAATGAGGAACGGTCATGGCGGGGTGGTGACTATGGTTTATTAGATCGTATTTGATGGCCTGGAAAATTTTTAGTTGATCGGGTTCCGGGGGCCCAGACCCATCTAGAATGCGTGGGCTATAGCACACGAAAATATGGGAATCAGGCGAAATTCTAGTTTTTTGGCCATTAAACGCAAAACAACGAGGAACGGCCATGGCGGGACGGTGAATATGGTTCCTTAGGTCGTATTTGATGGCCTGCAAAAATTTTAGGCAATCCAATTTTGGGGGACCCAAGCCCACTCGGAAGGCATGGGCTAGAGCACACGAAAATATGGGAATCGTGCGGAATTCTAGTTTTTTGGCCGTAAAACTCAAAATAACGTGGAACGGCCATGGCGGGGCATTGACTATGGTTCCTTAGGCCGTATTTGATAGCCCGGAATAATTTTAGGTGATCGGGGTCAGGGGTCCCGGACCCATTCGGAAGGCGTGGGCTATAGCACACGAATATATAGGAATCGGGCAGAATTCTAGTTTTTTGGCCATCAAACGCAAATCAACGAGGAACGGCCATGGTGGGGCGGTGACTATGGTTTCTTAGGTCATATTTGATGGCCCTGAATAATTTTAGGCGATCAGGGTCCTGGGGTCCGGACCCACTCGGAAGGCATGGGCTATGGCACACGAAAATATGGGAATCGGGCGAAATTCTAGTTTTTGGGCCGTAAAATGCAAAACAACGAGGAACGGCCATGACGGGGAGGTGACTATGGTTCCTTAGGTCGTATTTGATGGCATGGAAAAATTTTAGGCAATCCTGTTTTGGGGTACCCGGGCCCACTCGGAAGGCGTGGGATAGAGCACAAGAAAATATGGGAATCGGGCGGAATTTTAGATTTTTGGCCGTAAAATGCAGAAAACCGAGGAACAGTCATGCCGGGGAGATGACAATGGTTCCTTAGGTCATATTTGATGGCCCAAATATATTTTAGTCGATCGGGGTCCGGGTGGCCCGGACCCACTCGGAAAGCGTGGGCAATAGAACACGAAAATATAGAAATCGGGCGAAATTCTAGTTTTTTGGCCGTATAAAGCAAAACAAATGAGGAACAATCATAGCTGGGCAGTGACTATGGTTCCTTAGGTCGTCTTTGATGGCATGGAAAATTTTTAGGCAATCCTGTTTCGGGGGAACCGGGCCCACTTGGAAAGCGTGGGATAGAGCACACGAAAATATGGGAATCATGCGAAATTCTAGATATTTGGCCGTAAAATGCAAAAAAATGAGGAACTATCATGGCAGGGCGATGACAATGGTTCCTTAGGTCGTATTTGATGGCCCAAATAAATTTTAGTCTATCGGGGTCCGGTTGGCCCGGACCCACTCGGAAAGCGTGGGCAATAGAACACGAAAATATGGAAATCGGGTGAAATCCTAGTTATTTGGCCTTATAAAGCAAAAGAATGAGGAACGGTCATAGCGGGTCGGTGGCTATGGTCCTTAGGTCATATTTGATAGCCCGGAAAAATTTTAGGCGATCGGGGTCTGGGGGGCCTGGACCCACTCGGAAGGCGTGGGCAATATAGCACACGAAAATATAGGAATCATGCGAAATTCTAGTTTTTTGGCCGTAAAATGCAAAACAACGAGGAACAACCATGGCGGGGCAGTGACTATGATTCCTTAGGTCGTATTGGATGGCTCGGAAAAATTTTAGGCAATCGGGGTCCGGGGGCCTAGTCCCACTTGGAAGGCGTGGGCTATAGCACACGAAAATATGGCAATCGGGCGAAATTTAAGTTTTTTGGCAGTATAAAGCAAAACAATGAAGAACGGTCATGGCGGGGTGGTGGCTATGGTTCCTTAGGTCATATTTTATAGCTCGGAAAAAGTTTAGGCGATCGGGGTCCGGGGGGCCCGGTCCCACTCGGAAGGCGTGGGTTATAGCACACGAATATATGGGAATCGTGCGGAATTCTAGTTTTTTTGCCGTAAAATGCAAATCAACGAGCAACGGCCATGGTGGGGCGGTGACTATGGTTCCTTAGGTCGTATTTGATGAACCTGAATAATTTTAGGTGATCGGGGTACGGGGGGCCTGGACCCACTAGGAAGGCGTAGGCTATATCACACGAATATATGGGAATCAGGCGGAATTTTAGTTTTTTGGCCGTAAAACGCAAAACAACGAGGAACGGCCACGGCGGGTCGGTGACTATGGTTCCTTAGGTCATATTTGATGGCCTGGAAAAATTTTAGGCAATCCGGTTTTGTGCGACCTGGGCCCACTCGGAAGGCGTGGGCTAGAGCACACGAAAATATGGGAATCGAGCGGAATTCTAGTTTTTTGTTCGTAAAAAGCAAAACAACGAAGAACGGACATGGCGAGGCTGAGACTATGGTTCCTTAGGTCGTATTTGATGACCCAAATAAATTTTAGGCGATCGGTGTCCGGCGGGCCCGGACCTACTTGGAAGGCATGGGCTAGCTCACCAAAATATGGCAATCGCCCGTAATTTTAGTTTTTTGACGCAAAAAGGAAAGAAATGAGGAACGGTCATGGCGGGGTGGGGACTATGGTTTGTTAGGTCGTATTTGATGGCCTAGAAATTTTTTAGTTGATCAGGTTCCGGCGGCCCAGACCCATCTAGAATGCGTGGGCTATAGCACACGAAAATATGGGAATCAGGCAGAATTCTAGTTTTTTGGCCGTAAAACACAAAACAACAAGGAACGGCCATGGAGGGGCGGTGAATATGGTTCCTTAGGTCGTATTTGATGGCCCCGAAAAATTTTAGGTGATCGGGGTCAGGGGGCTCGGACCCACTCAGGAGGCGTGGGCTTATAGCACACGAAAATATGGGAATCAGGCGAAATTCTAGTTTTTTGGCCATTAAACGCAAAACAACGAGGAACGACCATGGCGGGATGGTGAATATGGTTCCTTAGGTTGTATTTGATGGCCTGCAAAAATTTTAGGCAATCCAGTTTCGGGGGACCCAAGCCCACTCGGAAGGCGTGGGCTCACGAAAATATGGGAATCATGCGGAATTCTATTTTTTTGGCCGTAAAACTAAAAATAACGAGGAACGGCCATGGCGGGGCGTTGACTATTGTTCCTTAGGTCGTATTTGATAGCCCTAAATAATTTTAGGCGATCAGGGTCCTGGGGTCCCGACCCACTCGGAAGACATAGGCTATGGCACACGAAAATATGGGAATCGGGCGAAATTCAAATTTTTTGGCCGTAAAATGCAAAACAACGAGGAACGGCCATGGCGGGGAGGTGACTATGGTTCCTTAGGTCATATTAGATGGCCCGAAATAATTTTAGGCGGACGGTGTCCGGGAGGCCCGGACCCACTCGGAAGGCGTGGGCTATAGCACACGAATATATGGGAATCGGGCGGAATTCTAGTTTTTTTGCCGTAAAACGCAAAACAATGAGGAACGGCCATGGCGGGGTGGTGACTATTGTTCCTTAGGTCGTATTTGATGGCCTGGAAAAATGTAAGGCAATCCGGTTTCGGGGGACCCAGGCCCACTCGGAAGGCGTGGGCTAGAGCTAGAAACGCTTTATTTCGTTTCGTTCCCGTTCTTCATTTCCTTCTTCTCGAATCCAAGGAGGACTTCTCATATTTAGAATCTTTCTGCGGTGTGCTCCGTTTACTATTCTTTCGTACTTTCTTCTTTTTACCAACACACGAAAATATGGGAATCGTACGGAATTCTAGTTTTTTGGTCGTAAAAAGCAAAACAACGAGGAGCGGTTATGGCAGGGCAGTGACTATGGTTCCTTAGGTCGTAGTTGATAGCTCGGAAATATTTTAGGCGACCGGGGTCCGGGGGGCCCGGACGCACTAGGAAGGCATGGGCTGCACACGAATATATGGGAATAGGGCGGAATTTTAGTTTTTTGGCCGTCAAAACGAAAAAACAACGAGGAACGGCCATGGAGGGGCAGTGACTATGGTTCCTTAGGTCGTATTTGATGGCCTAGAAAAATTTTAGGCAATCCGGTTTCGGGGGACTCGGGCCCACTCGGAAGGCATGGGCTAGAGCACACGAAAATGTGGGAATCGGGCGGAATTCTAGTTTTTTGTTCGTAAAAAGCAAAACAATGAGGAACGGTCTTGGCAGGGCGGTGACTATGGTTCCTTAGGTCGTATTTGATGGCCCAAATAAATTTTAGGCGATCGGGATCCAAACCTACTCGGAAGGCATGGGCTAGCTTACTAAAATATGGCAATCTCCCGAAATTCTAGTGTTTTGGACGTAAAAAGGAAAAAAACGTGGAACGGTCTTGGAGGGGCGGTGACTATGGTTCCTTAGGTCGTATTTGATGGCCCCGAATAATTTTAGGTCATCGGGGTCCGGGGGCCCGGACCCACTCAGAAGGCGTGAGCTTATAGCACACGAAAATATGGGAATCAGGCAAAATTCTAGTTTTTTGGCCATAAAACGCAAAACAACGAGGAACGGCCATGGCGGGGCGGTGAATATGGCTCCTTAGGTCGTA
The DNA here is from genome assembly GCF_000390325.3 of Nicotiana tomentosiformis. Taxonomy (NCBI): domain Eukaryota; kingdom Viridiplantae; phylum Streptophyta; class Magnoliopsida; order Solanales; family Solanaceae; genus Nicotiana; species Nicotiana tomentosiformis. The sequence goes on from NW_027174598.1 coordinate 264,551, forward strand.
TTTGATGGCCTGGAAAAATTTTAGGCAATCCATTTTTGGGGGACACGGGCCCACTCGGAAGGCGTGGTCTAGAGCACACGAAAATATGGGAATCGGGCGGAATTCTAGTTTTTTGGTCGTAAAAAACAAAACAACGAGGAACGGTCATGGCGGGGCGGTGACTATGGATCATTCGGTCGTATTTTATGGCTAAAATAAATTTTAGGCGATTAAGGTCCGGGGGACCTGGACCCACTCGGAAGGTGTGGGCTAGAGAGCACACGAAAATATGGGAATCGGGCGGAATTCTTATTTTTTGGTCATAAAAAGCAAAACAACGAGGAACGGTCATGGCGGGGCGGTGACTATGGATCCTTCGGTCATATATGATGGCCCAAATAAATTTTTGGCGATCGGGGTCCGTGGGGCCTTGACCCACTCGGAAGGTGTGGGCTAGCACATGAAAATATGTGAATCAGGCAAAATTCTAGTTTTTGGGATGTAAAAAGGAAAAAAACGAGGAACGGTCATGGCGGGGCGGTGAATATGGTTTGTTAGGTCGTATTTGATGGCCTGGAAAATATTTAGTTGATCGGGTTCCGGGGGCCCGGACCCATTTAGAAGGCGTGGGCTATAGCACACGAAAATATGGGAATCAGGCGGAATTCTAGTGTTTTGGCCGTAAAACACAAAACAACAAGGAACGGCCATGGAGGGGCGGTGACTATGGTTCCTTAGGTCGTATTTGATGGCTCCGAATAATTTTAGGCGATCGGGGTCAGGGGGCTCGGACCCACTCAGGAGGCGTGGTCTTATAGCACACGAAAATATGGGAATCGGGCGAAATTCTAGTTTTTTGCCCGTAAAATGCAAAACAACGAGGAACAGCCATGGCGGGGCGGTGAATATGGTTCCTTAGGTCGTATTTGATGGCCTGCAAAAATTTTAGGTAATCCGGTTTCGGGGGACCCGAGCCTACTCGGAAGGCGTGGGCTAGAGCACACGGAAATATGGGAATCGTGCAGAATTCTAGTTTTTTGGCCGTAAAACTCAAAATAATGAGGAACGGCCATGGCGGGGCGTTGACTATGGTTCCTTAGGTCGTATTTGATGGCCTGAAAAAATGTAAGGCAATCCGGTTTCGGGGGACCCGGGCCCACTCGGAAGACGTGGGCTAGAGCACACGAAAATATGGGAATCAGACGGAATTCTAGTTTTTTGGTCGTAAAAAGCAAAACAACGAGGAACGGTCATGATAGGGCGGTGACTATGGTTCCTTAGGTCGTATTTGATGGCCTGGAAAAATTTTAGGCAATCCAGTTTAGGGGGACCCGGTCCCACTCGGAAGTCGTGGGCTAGAGCACACGAAAATGTGGGAATCGGGCGAAATTCTAGTTTTTTGTTCGTAAAAAGCAAAACAACGAGGAACGGTCTTGGCAGGGCGGTGACTATTGTTCCTTAGGTCGTATTTGATGGCCCAAATAAATTTTAGGCGATCGGGATCCAGACCTACTCGGAAGGCATGGGCTAGCTTACTAAAATATGGCAATCTCCCGAAATTCTAGTGTTTTGGACGTAAAAAGGAAAAAAATGTGGAATGGTCGTGGAGGGGCGGTGACTATGGTTACTTAGGTCGTATTTGATGGCCCCGAATAGTTTTAGGTCATCGGGGTCCGGGGGCCCGGACCCACTCAGAAGGCGTGAGCTTATAGCACACGAAAATATGGGAATCAGGCAAAATTCTAGTTTTTTGGCCATAAAACGCAAAACAACGAGGAACGGCCATGGCGGGGCGGTGAATTTGGTTCCTTAGGTCGTATTGGATGGCCTGAAAAATTTTTAGGCAATCCATTTTCGGGGGACACGGGCCCACTCGGAAGGCGTGGTCTAGAGCACACGAAAATATGGGAATCAGGCGGAATTCTAGTTTTTTGGTCGTAAAAAACAAAACAACGAGGAACGGTCATGGCGGGGCGGTGACTATGGTTCCTTAGGTCGTATTTGATGGCCCCGAATAATTTTAGGCGATCGGTGTCAGGGGGCTCGGACCCACTAGGAAGGTGTGGGCTAGAGAGCACACAAAAATATAGGAATCGGGCGGAACTCTTATTTTTTGGTCATAAAAAGCAAAACAATGAGGAACGGTCATGGCGGGGCGGTGACTATGGATCCTTCGGTCGTATTTGATGGCCCAAATAAATATTTGGCGATCGGGATCCGTGGGGCCTTGACCCACTCGGAAGGTGTGGGCTAGCATATGAAAATATGTGAATCAGGCGAAATTCTAGTTTTTGGGATGTAAAAAGGAAAAAAACGAGGAACGGTCATGGCGGGGCGGTGACTATGGTTTGTTAGGTCGTATTTGATGGCCTGGAAAATTTTTAGTTGATCAGGTTCGGGGGGCTCGGACCCATCTAGAAGGCATGGGCTATAGCACACGAAAATATGGGAATCAGGCGGAATTCTAGTTTTTTGGCCGTAAAACACAAAACAACAAGGAACGGCCATGGAGGGGCGGTGACTATGGTTCCTTAGGTCGTATTTGATGGCCCCGAATAATTTTAGGCCATCGGGGTCCGGGGGACAGGACCCACTCACAAGGCGTGGGCTTATAGCACACGAAAATATGGGAATCGGGCAAAATTCTAGTTTTTTGGCCATATAACGCAAAACAACGAGGAACGGCCATGGCGGGGCGGTGAATATGGTTCCTTAGGTCGTATTTGATGGCTTGGAAAATTTTTAGGCAATCCGTTTTCGGGGGACATGGGCCCACTCGGAAGGCGTGGTCTAGAGCACACGAAAATATGGGAATCGGGCGGAATTCTAGTTTTTTGGTCGTAAAAAACAAAACAACGAGGAACGGTCATGGCGGGGTGGTGACTATGGATCTTTTGGTCGTATTTGATGGCCAAAATAAATTTTAGGGGATCAAGGTCCGGGGGACCCGGACCCACTCGGAAGGTGTGGGCTAGAGAGCACACGAAAATATGGGAATCGGGCGGAATTCTTATTTTTTGGTCATAAAAAGCAAAACAACGAGGAAGGATCATGGCGGGGCGGTGACTATGGATCCATCAGTCGTATTTGATGGCCCAAATAAATATTTGGCGATCGGGGTCCGGGGGGCCTTGACCCACTCGGAAGGTGTGGGCTAGCACATGAAAATATGTGAATCAGGCAAAATTTTAGTTTTTCAGATGTAAAAAGGAAAAGAACGAGGAACAGTTATGGCGAGGTGGTGACTATGGTTCCTAAGGTCGTATTCGAAGGCCTGAAAAAATTTTAGTTGATCGGGGTCCCGGGGCCCAGACCCACTTAGAAGGAATGGGCTATAGCACACGAAAATATGGGAATCAGGCGGAATTCTAGTTTTTTTGCCGTAAAACACAAAACAACGAGGAACGGCCATGGAGGGGCGGTGACAATGGTTCATTAGGTCATATTTGATGGCTCCGAATAATTTTAGGTGATCGGGCTCCGGGGACCCGGATCCACTCGGAAGGCGTGGGCTTATAGCACACGAAAATATGGGAATCAGGCGAAATTCTAGTTTTATGGCCGTAAAACGCAAAACAACGAGGAACGGTCATGGTGGGCAGTGACTATAGATCCTTAGGTCGCATTTGATGGCCTGGAAAAATTTTAGGCTATCCGGTTTCGGGGGACCCGGGCTCACTCGGAAGGCGTGGGCTAAAGCACACGAAAATATAGGAATTGGGCGAAATTCTAGTTTTTTGGTCGTAAAAAGCAATTCAACGAGGAGCGGTTATGGCAGGGCGGTGTCTATGGTTCCTTAGCTCGTAGTTGATAGCTCGGAAATATTTTAGGCGATCGGGGTCCGGGGGCCCCGGACGCACTAGGAAGGCGTGGGCTATAGCACACGAATATATGGGAATAGGGCGGAATTTTAGTTTTTTGGCCGTCAAAATGCAAAACAATGAGGAACGGCCATCGCGGGGCGGTGACTATGGTTCCTTAAGTGGTATTTGATGGCCTGGAAAAATTTTAGGCAATCCGGTTTCAGGGAACCCGAGCCCACTCGGAAGGCGTGGGCTAGAGCACACGAAAATATGGGAATCGGACGGAATTCTAGTTTTTTGGTCGTAAAAAGCAAAACAACGAGGAGCGGTTATGGCAGGGCGGTGACTATGGTTCCTTAGGTCGTAGTTGATAGCTCGGAAATATTTTAGGCGATCGCGGTCCGGAGAGCCCGGACGCACTAGGAAGGCGTGGGCTATAGCACACGAATATATGGGAATAGGGCGGAATTTTAGTTTTTTGGCCGTCAAAACGCAAAACAACGAGGAACGGCCATGGCGGGGCGGTGACTATGGTTCCTTAGGTCGTATTTGATGGCCTGGAAAAATTTTAGGCAATCCGGTTTCGGGGGACTCGGGCCCACTCGGAAGGCGTGGGCTAGAGCACACGAAAATGTGGGAATCGGGCGGAATTCTAGTTTTTTGTTCGTAAAAAGCAAAACAATGAGGAACGGTCTTGGCAGGGCGGTGACTATGGTTCCTTAGGTCGTATTTGATGGCCCAAATAAATTTTAGGCGATCGGGATCCAGACCTACTCGGAAGGCATGGGCTAGTATACTAAAATATGGCAATCTCCTAAAATTCTAGTGTTTTGGACGTAAAAAGGAAATAAACGTGGAACGGTCTTGAAGGGGCGGTGACTATAGTTCCTTAGGTCATTTTTGATGGCCCCGAATAATTTTAGGTCATCGGTGTCCGGGGGCCCGGACCCACTCAGAAGGCGTGAGCTTATAGCACATGAAAATATGGGAATCAAGCAAAATTCTAATTTTTTGGCCATAAAACGCAAAACAACGAGGAACGGCCATGGCGGGGCGGTGAATATGGTTCCTTAGGTCGTATTTGATGGCCTGGAAAAATTTTAGGCAATCCATTTTCGGGGGACACGGGCCCACTCGGAAGGCGTGGTCTAGAGCACACAAAAATATGGGAATCGGGCGGAATTCTAGTTTTTTGGTCATATAAAGCAAAACAACGAGGAACGGTCATGGCAGGGCGGTGACTATGGATCCTTCAGTCGTATTTGATGGCCCAAATAAATTTTTGGCGATCGGGGTCTGAGGGTCTTGACCCACTCGGAAGGTGTGGGCTAGCACACGAAAATATGTGAATCAAGCGAAAAGTTTAGTTTTTCGGATGTAAAAAGGAAAAGAACGAGGAACAGTCATGGCGAGGCGGTGACTATGGTTCCTAAGGTCGTATACGATGGCCTGGAAAAATTTTAGTTGATCGGGGTCCGGGGGCCCCGACCCACTTAGAAGGCATTGGCTATAGCACACGAAAATATGGGAATCAGGAGGAATTCTAGTTTTTTGGCCGTAAAACACAAAACAACGAGGAATGGCCATGGAGGGGCGGTGACAATGGTTCATTAGGTCATATTTAATGGCTTCGAATAATTTTAGGTGATTGGGCTCCGGGGACCCGGATCCACTCGGAAGGCGTGGGCTTATAGCACACGAAAATATGTGAATCAGACGAAATTCTAGTTTTATGGCCGTAAAACGCAAAACAACGAGGAACGGTCATGGTGGGCGGTGACTATGGATCCTTAGGTCGCATTTGATGGCCTAGAAAAATTTTAGGCAATCCGATTTCGGGGGACCCGGGCTCACTCGGAAGGCGTGGGCTAAAGCACACGAAAATATAGGAATCGGGCGAAATTCTAGTTTTTTGGTCGTAAAAAGCAATTCAACGAGGAGCGGTTATGGCAGGGCGGTGACTATGGTTCCTTAGGTCGTAGTTGATAGCTCGGAAATATTTTAGGCGATCGGGGTCCGGGGGGCCCGGACGCACTAGGAAGGCATGGGCTATAGCACACGAATATATGGGAATAGGGCAGAATTTTGGTTTTTTGGTCGTCAAAACGCAAAACAACGAGGAACGGCCATGGCGGGGTGGTGACTATGGTTCCTTAGGTCGTATTTGATGGCCTGAAAAAATTTTAGGCAATCCGGTTTCGGGGACCCGGGCCCACTCGGAAGGCGTGGGCTAGAGCACACGAAAATATGGGAATAGGACGGAATTCTAGTTTTTTGGTCGTAAAAAGCAAAACAACGAGGAGCGGTTATGGCAGGGCGGTGACTATGGTTCCTTAGGTCATATTTGATGGCCTGGAAAAATGTAAGGCAATCCGGTTTCGGGGGACCCAGGCCCACTCGGAAGGCGTGGGCTAGAGCACACAAAAATATGGGAATCAGACGGAATTCTAGTTTTTTGGTCGTAAAAAGCAAAACAACGAGGAACGGTCATAGTAGGGCGGTGACTATGGTTCCTTAGGTCGTATTTGATGGCCTGGAAAATTTTTAGGCAATCCAGTTTAGGGGGACCCGGGCCCACTCGGAAGTCGTGGGCTAGAGCACACGAAAATGTGGGAATCGGGCGAAATTCTAGTTTTTTGTTCGTAAAAAGCAAAACAACGAGCAACGGTCTTGGAAGGGCGGTGACTATTATTCCTTAGGTCGTATTTGATGGCCCAAATAAATTTTAGGCGATCGGGATCCAGACCTACTCGGAAGGCATGGGCTAGCTTACTAAAATATGGCAATCTCCAAAAATTCTAGTGTTTTGGACGTAAAAAGGAAAAAAATGTGGAACGGTCGTGGAGGGGCGGTGACTATGGTTCCTTAGGTCGTATTTGATGGCCCCGAATAATTTTAGGTCATCGGGGTCCGGGGGCCCGGACCCACTCAGAAGGCGTGAGCTTATAGCACACGAAAATATGGGAATCAGGCAAAATTCTAGTTTTTTGGCCATAAAACGCAAAACAACGAGGAACGGCCATGGCGGGGCGGTGAATATGGTTCCTTAGGTCGTATTTGATGGCTGAAAAATTTTTAGGCAATCCATTTTCGGGGGACACGGGCCCACTCGGAAGGCGTGGTCTAGAGGACACGAAAATATGGGAATCAGGCGGAATTCTAGTTTTTTGGTCGTAAAAAACAAAACAATGAGGAACGGTCATGGCGGGGCGGTGACTATGGTTCCTTAGGTCATATTTGATGGCCCCGAATAATTTTAGGCGATCGGGGTCAGGGGGCTCGGACCCACTAGGAAGGTGTGGACTAGAGAGCACACAAAAATATGGGAATCGGGCGGAATTCTTGTTTTTTGGTCATAAAACGCAAAACAACGAGGAACGGCCATGGCGGGGCGGTGAATATGGTTCCTTAGGTCGTATTTGATGGCCTGGAAAAATTTTAGGCAATCCATTTTCGGGGGACACGGGCCCACTCGGAAGGCGTGGTCTAGAGCACACGAAAATATGGGAATCGGGCGGAATTCTAGTTTTTTGGTCGTAAAAAACAAAACAACGAGGAACGGTCATGGCGGGGCGGTGACTATGGATCTTTCGGTCGTATTTTATGGCTAAAATAAATTTTAGGCGATTAAGGTCCGGGGGACCTGGACCCACTCGGAAGGTGTGGGCTAGAGAGCACACGAAAATATGGGAATCGGGCGGAATTCTTATTTTTTGGTCATAAAAAGCAAAACAACGAGGAACGGTCATGGCGGGGCGGTGACTATGGATCCTTCGGTCATATATGATGGCCCAAATAAATTTTTGGCGATCGGGGTCCGTGGGGCCTTGACCCACTCGGAAGGTGTGGGCTAGCACATGAAAATATGTGAATCAGGCAAAATTCTAGTTTTTGGGATGTAAAAAGGAAAAAAACGAGGAACGGTCATGGCGGGGCGGTGAATATGGTTTGTTAGGTCGTATTTGATGGCCTGGAAAATATTTAGTTGATCGGGTTCCGGGGGCCCGGACCCATTTAGAAGGCGTGGGCTATAGCACACGAAAATATGGGAATCAGGCGGAATTCTAGTGTTTTGGCCGTAAAACACAAAACAACAAGGAACGGCCATGGAGGGGCGGTGACTATGGTTCCTTAGGTCGTATTTGATGGCTCCGAATAATTTTAGGCGATCGGGGTCAGGGGGCTCGGACCCACTCAGGAGGCGTGGTCTTATAGCACACGAAAATATGGGAATCGGGCGAAATTCTAGTTTTTTGCCCGTAAAATGCAAAACAACGAGGAACGGCCATGGCGGGGCGGTGAATATGGTTCCTTAGGTCGTATTTGATGGCCTGCAAAAATTTTAGGTAATCCGGTTTCGGGGGACCCGAGCCTACTCGGAAGGCGTGGGCTAGAGCACACGGAAATATGGGAATCGTGCAGAATTCTAGTTTTTTGGCCGTAAAACTCAAAATAATGAGGAACGGCCATGGCGGGGCGTTGACTATGGTTCCTTAGGTTGTATTTGATGGCCCGGAATAATTTTAGGTGATCGGGGTCAGGGGCCCGGACCCATTCGGAAGGCGTAGGCTATAGCACACGAATATATGGGAATCGGGCGAAATTCTAGTTTTTTGGCCGTCAAACGCAAATCAACGAGGAACGGCCTTGGTGGGGCGGTGACTATGGTTTCTTAGGTTGTATTTGATGGCCCTGAATAATTTTAGGCAATCAGGGTCCTGGGGTCCGGACCCACTCGGAAAGCATGGGCTATAGCACACGAATATATGGGAATCGGGCAGAATTCTAGTTTTTTTTGCCGTAAAACGCAAAACAACGAGGAACGGCCATGGCGGGGCGGTGACTATGGTTCCTTAGGTCGTATTTGATGGCCTGAAAAAATGTAAGGCAATCCGGTTTCGGGGGACCCGGGCCCACTCGGAAGACGTGGGCTAGAGCACACGAAAATATGGGAATCAGACGGAATTCTAGTTTTTTGGTCGTAAAAAGCAAAACAACGAGGAACGGTCATGGTAGGGCGGTGACTATGGTTCCTTAGGTCGTATTTGATGGCCTGGAAAAATTTTAGGCAATCCAGTTTAGGGGGACCCGGTCCCACTCGGAAGTCGTGGGCTAGAGCACACGAAAATGTGGGAATCGGGCGAAATTCTAGTTTTTTGTTCGTAAAAAGCAAAACAACGAGGAACGGTCTTGGCAGGGCGGTGACTATTGTTCCTTAGGTCGTATTTGATGGCCCAAATAAATTTTAGGCGATCGGGATCCAGACCTACTCGGAAGGCATGGGCTAGCTTACTAAAATATGGCAATCTCCCGAAATTCTAGTGTTTTGGACGTAAAAAGGAAAAAAATGTGGAATGGTCGTGGAGGGGCAGTGACTATGGTTACTTAGGTCGTATTTGATGGCCCCGAATAGTTTTAGGTCATCGGGGTCCGGGGGCCCGGACCCACTCAGAAGGCGTGAGCTTATAGCACACGAAAATATGGGAATCAGGCAAAATTCTAGTTTTTTGGCCATAAAACGCAAAACAACGAGGAACGGCCATGGCGGGGCGGTGAATATGGTTCCTTAGGTCGTATTGGATGGCCTGAAAAATTTTTAGGCAATCCATTTTCGGGGGACACGGGCCCACTCGGAAGGCGTGGTCTAGAGCACACGAAAATATGGGAATCAGGCGGAATTCTAGTTTTTTGGTCGTAAAAAACAATACAACGAGGAAAGGTCATGGCGGGGCGGTGACTATGGTTCCTTAGGTCGTATTTGATGGCCCCGAATAATTTTAGGCGATCGGTGTCAGGGGGCTCGGACCCACTAGGAAGGTGTGGGCTAGAGAGCACACAAAAATATAGGAATCGGGCGGAATTCTTATTTTTTGGTCATAAAAAGCAAAACAATGAGGAACGGTCATGGCGGGGCGGTGACTATGGATCCTTCGGTCGTATTTGATGGCCCAAATAAATATTTGGCGATCGGGATCCGTGGGGCCTTGACCCACTCGGAAGGTGTGGGCTAGCATATGAAAATATGTGAATCAGGCGAAATTCTAGTTTTTGGGATGTAAAAAGGAAAAAAACGAGGAACGGTCATGGCGGGGCGGTGACTATGGTTTGTTAGGTCGTATTTGATGGCCTGGAAAATTTTTAGTTGATCAGGTTCCGGGGGCTCGGACCCATCTAGAAGGCGTGGGCTATAGCACACGAAAATATGGGAATCAGGCGGAATTCTAGTTTTTTGGCCGTAAAACACAAAACAACAAGGAACGGCCATGGAGGGGCGGTGACTATGGTTCCTTAGGTCGTATTTGATGGCCCCGAATAATTTTAGGCCATCGGGGTCCGGGGGACAGGACCCACTCACAAGGCGTGGGCTTATAGCACACGAAAATATGGGAATCGGGCAAAATTCTAGTTTTTTGGCCATATAACGCAAAACAACGAGGAACGGCCATGGCGGGGCGGTGAATATGGTTCCTTAGGTCATATTTGATGGCCTGGAAAATTTTTAGGCAATCCGTTTTCGGGGGACATGGGCCCACTCGGAAGGCGTGGTCTAGAGCACACGAAAATATGGGAATCGGGCGGAATTCTAGTTTTTTGGTCGTAAAAAACAAAACAACGAGGAACGGTCATGGCGGGGTGGTGACTATGGATCTTTTGGTCGTATTTGATGGCCAAAATAAATTTTAGGGGATCAAGGTCCGGGGGACCCGGACCCACTCGGAAGGTGTGGGCTAGAGAGCACACGAAAATATGGGAATCGGGCGGAATTCTTATTTTTTGGTCATAAAAAGCAAAACAACGAGGAAGGATCATGGCGGGGCGGTGACTATGGATCCATCAGTCGTATTTGATGGCCCAAATAAATATTTGGCGATCGGGGTCCGGGGGGCCTTGACCCACTCGGAAGGTGTGGGCTAGCACATGAAAATATGTGAATCAGGCAAAATTTTAGTTTTTCAGATGTAAAAAGGAAAAGAACGAGGAACAGTTATGGCGAGGTGGTGACTATAGTTCCTAAGGTCGTATTCGAAGGCCTGGAAAAATTTTACTTGATCGGGGTCCCGGGGCCCAGACCCACTTAGAAGGAATGGGCTATAGCATACGAAAATATGGGAATCAGGCGAAATTCTAGTTTTTTTGCCGTAAAACACAAAACAACGAGGAACGGCCATGGAGGGGCGGTGACAATGGTTCATTAGGTCATATTTGATGGCTCCGAATAATTTTAGGTGATCGGGCTCCGGGGACCCGGATCCACTCGGAAGGCGTGGGCTTATAGCACACGAAAATATGGGAATCAGGCGAAATTCTAGTTTTATGGCCGTAAAATGCAAAACAACGAGGAACGGTCATGGTGGGCAGTGACTATAGATCCTTAGGTCGCATTTGATGGCCTGGAAAAATTTTAGGCTATCCGGTTTCGGGGGACCCGGGCTCACTCGGAAGGCGTGGGCTAAAGCACACGAAAATATAGGAATTGGGCGAAATTCTAGTTTTTTGGTCGTAAAAAGCAATTCAACGAGGAGCGGTTATGGCAGGGCGGTGTCTATGGTTCCTTAGCTCGTAGTTGATAGCTCGGAAATATTTTAGGCGATCGGGGTCCGGGGGCCCCGGACGCACTAGGAAGGCGTGGGCTATAGCACACGAATATATGGGAATAGGGCGGAATTTTAGTTTTTTGGCCGTCAAAACGCAAAACAATGAGGAACGGCCATCGCGGGGCGGTGACTATGGTTCCTTAAGTGGTATTTGATGGCCTGGAAAAATTTTAGGCAATCCGGTTTCAGGGAACCCGAGCCCACTCGGAAGGCGTGGGCTAGAGCACACGAAAATATGGGAATCGGACGGAATTCTAGTTTTTTGGTCGTAAAAAGCAAAACAACGAGGAGCGGTTATGGCAGGGCGGTGACTATGGTTCCTTAGGTCGTAGTTGATAGCTCGGAAATATTTTAGGCGATCGCGGTCCGGAGGGCCCGGACGCACTAGGAAGGTGTGGGCTATAGCACACGAATATATGGGAATAGGGCGGAATTTTAGTTTTTTGGCCGTCAAAACGCAAAACAACGAAGAACGGCCATGGCGGGGCGGTGACTATGGTTCCTTAGGTCGTATTTGATGGCCTGGAAAAATTTTAGGCAATCCGGTTTCGGGGGACTCGGGCCCACTCGGAAGGAGTGGGCTAGAGCACACGAAAATGTGGGAATCGGGCGGAATTCTAGTTTTTTGTTCGTAAAAAGCAAAACAATGAGGAACGGTCTTGGCAGGGCGGTGACTATGGTTCCTTAGGTCGTATTTGATGGCCCAAATAAATTTTAGGCGATCGGGATCCAGACCTACTCGGAAGGCATGGGCTAGTATACTAAAATATGGCAATCTCCTAAAATTCTAGTGTTTTGGACGTAAAAAGGAAATAAACGTGGAACGGTCTTGGAGGGACGGTGACTATAGTTCCTTAGGTCATTTTTGATGGCCCCGAATAATTTTAGGTCATCGGGGTCCGGGGGCCCGGACCCACTCAGAAGGCGTGAGCTTATAGCACATGAAAATATGGGAATCAAGCAAAATTCTAGTTTTTTGGCCATAAAACGCAAAACAACGAGGAACGGCCATGGCGAGGCGGTGAATATTGTTCCTTAGGTCGTATTTGATGGCCTGGAAAAATTTTAGGCAATCCATTTTCGGGGGACACGGGCCCACTCGGAAGGCGTGGTCTAGAGCACACAAAAATATGGGAATCGGGCGGAATTCTAGTTTTTTGGTCATAAAAAGCAAAACAACGAGGAACGGTCATGGCAGGGCGGTGACTATGGATGCTTCAGTCGTATTTGATGGCCCAAATAAATTTTTGGCGATCGGGGTCCGAGGGTCTTGACCCACTCGGAAGGTGTGGGCTAGCACACGAAAATATGTGAATCAAGCGAAAAGTTTAGTTTTTCGGATGTAAAAAGGAAAAGAACGAGGAACAGTCATGGCGAGGCGGTGACTATGGTTCCTAAGGTCGTATACGATGGCCTGGAAAAATTTTAGTTGATCGGGGTCCGGGGGCCCCGACCCACTTAGAAGGCATTGGCTATAGCACACGAAAATATGGGAATCAGGCGGAATTCTAGTTTTTTGGCCGTAAAACACAAAACAACGAGGAATGGCCATGGAGGGGCGGTGACAATGGTTCATTAGGTCATATTTAATGGCTTCGAATAATTTTAGGTGATTGGGCTCCGGGGACTCGGATCCACTCAGAAGGCATGGGCTTATAGCATACGAAAATATGTGAATCAGACGAAATTCTAGTTTTATGGCCGTAAAACGCAAAACAACGAGGAACGGTCATGGTGGGCGGTGACTATGGATCCTTAGGTCGCATTTGATGGCCTAGAAAAATTTTAGGCAATCCGATTTCGGGGGACCCGGGCTCACTCGGAAGGCGTGGGCTAAAGCACACGAAAATATAGGAATCGGGCGAAATTCTAGTTTTTTGGTCGTAAAAAGCAATTCAACGAGGAGCGGTTATGGCAGGGCGGTGACTATGGTTCCTTAGGTCGTAGTTGATAGCTCGGAAATATTTTAGGCGATCGGGGTCCGGGGGGCCCGGACGCACAAGGAAGGCGTGGGCTATAGCACACGAATATATGGGAATAGGGCAGAATTTTAGTTTTTTGGTCGTCAAAACGCAAAACAACGAGGAACGGCCATGGCGGGGTGGTGACTATGGTTCCTTAGGTCGTATTTGATGGCCTGAAAAAATTTTAGGCAATCCGGTTTCGGGGGACCCGGGCCCACTCGGAAGGCGTGGGCTACAGCGCACGAAAATATGGGAATAGGACGGAATTCTAGTTTTTTGGTCGTAAAAAGCAAAACAACGAGGAGCGGTTATGGCAGGGCGGTGACTATGGTTCCTTAGGTCATATTTGATGGCCTGGAAAAATGTAAGGCAATCCGGTTTCGGGGGACCCAGGCCCACTCGGAAGGCGTGGGCTAGAGCACACAAAAATATGGGAATCAGACGGAATTCTAGTTTTCTGGTCGTAAAAAGCAAAACAACGAGGAACGGTCATAGTAGGGTGGTGACTATGGTTCCTTAGGTCGTATTTGATGGCCTGGAAAATTTTTAGGCAATCCAGTTTAGGGGGACCCGGGCCCACTCGGAAGTCGTGGGCTAGAGCACACGAAAATGTGGGAATCGGGCGAAATTCTAGTTTTTTGTTCGTAAAAAGCAAAACAACGAGGAACGGTCTTGGAAGGGCGGTGACTATTGTTCCTTAGGTCGTATTTGATGGCCCAAATAAATTTTAGGCGATCGGGATCCAGACCTACTCGGAAGGCATGGGCTAGCTTACTAAAATATGGCAATCTCCAAAAATTCTAGTGTTTTGGACGTAAAAAGGAAAAAAATGTGGAACGGTCGTGGAGGGGCGGTGACTATGGTTCCTTAGGTCGTATTTGATGGCCCCGAATAATTTTAGGTCATCGGGGTCCGGGGGCCCGGACCCACTCAGAAGGCGTGAGCTTATAGCACACGAAAATATGGGAATCAGGCAAAATTCTAGTTTTTTGGCCATAAAATGCAAAACAACGAGGAACGGCCATGGCGGGGCGGTGAATATGGTTCCTTAGGTCGTATTTGATGGCCTGAAAAATTTTTAGGCAATCCATTTTCGGGGGACACGGGCCCACTCGGAAGGCGTGGTCTAGAGGACTGAAAATATGGGAATCAGGCGGAATTCTAGTTTTTTGGTCGTAAAAAACAAAACAATGAGGAACGGTCATGGCGGGGCGGTGACTATGGTTCCTTAGGTCATATTTGATGGCCCCGAATAATTTTAGGCGATCAGGGTCAGGGGGCTCGGACCCACTAGGAAGGTGTGGGCTAGAGAGCACACAAAAATATGGGAATCGGGCGGAATTCTTGTTTTTTGGTCATAAAAAGCAAAACAACGAGGAACGGTCATGGCGGGGCGGTGACTATGGATTCTTCGGTCGTATTTGATGGCCCAAATAAATTTTTGGCGATCGGGATCCATGGGGCCTTGACCCACTCGGAAGGTGTAGGCTAGCACATGAAAATATGTGAATCAGGCGAAATTCTAGTTTTTGGGATGTAAAAAGGAAAAAAATTAGGAACGGTCATGGCGGGGCGGTGACTATGGTTTGTTAGGTCGTATTTGATGGCCTGGAAAATTTTTAGTTGATCAGGTTCCGGGGGCCCGGACCCATCTAGAAGGAGTGGGCTATAGCACACGAAAATATGGGAATCAGGCAGAATTCTAGTTTTTTGGCCGTAAAACACAAAACAACAAGGAACGGCCATGGAGGGGCGGTGACTATGGTTCCTTAGGTCGTATTTTATGGCCCCGAATAATTTTAGGCGATCGGGGTCAGGGGGCTCGGACCCACTCAGAAGGCGTGGTCTTATAGCACACGAAAATATGGGATTCGGGCGAAATTCTAGTTTTTTGACCGTAAAACGCAAAACAATGAGGAACGGCCATGGCGGGGCGGTGAATATGGTTCCTTAGGTCGTATTTGATGGCCTGCAAAAATTTTAAGTAATCCGGTTTCGGGGGACCGGAGCCTACTCGGAAGGCGTGGGCTAGAGCACACGAAAATATGGGAATCGTGCGGAATTCTAGTTTTTTGGCCGTAAAACTCAAAATAACGAGGAACGGCCATGGCGGGCCGTAGACTATGGTTCCTTAGGTTGTATTTGATGGCCCGGAATAATTTTAGGTGATCGGGGTCAGGGGGCCCGGACCCATTCGAAGGCGTAGGCTATAGCACACGAATATATGGGAATCGGGCGAAATTCTAGTTTTTTGGCCGTCAAACGCAAATCAACGAGGAACGGCCTTGGTGGGGCGGTGACTATGGTTTCTTAGGTCGTATTTGATGGCCCTGAATAATTTTAGGCGATCGGGGTCCTGGGGTCCGGACCCACTCGGAAGGCATGGGCTATGGCACACGAATATATGGGAATCGGGCGGAATTCTAGTTTTTTTGGCGTAAAACGCAAAACAACGAGGAACGGCCATGGCGGGGCGGTGACTATGGTTCCTTAGGTCGTATTTAATCGCCTGGAAAAATGTAAGGCAATCCGGTTTCGGGGGACCCGGGCCCACTCGGAAGGCGTGGGCTAGAGCACACGAAAATATGGGAATCGGACGGAATTCTAGTTTTTTGGTCGTAAAAAGCAAATCAACGAGGAACGGTCATGGTAGGGCGGTGACTATGGTTCCTTTGGTCGTATTTGATGGCCTGGAAAAATTTTAGGCAATCCGGTTTCGGGGGACCCGGGCCCACTCGGAAGGCGTGGGCTAGAGCACACGAAAATGTGGGAATCGGGCAAAATTCTAGTTTTTTGTTCGTAAAAAGCAAAACAACGAGGAACGGTCTTGGCAGGGCGGTGACTATGGTTCCTTAGGTCGTATTTGATGGCCCAAATAAATTTTAGGCGATCGGGATCCAGACCTAGTTGGAAGGCATGGGCTGGCTTAATAAAATATGGCAATCTCCCGAAATTCTAGTGTTTTGGACGTAAAAAGGAAAAAAAGTGGAACAGTCATGGAGGGGCGATGACTATGGTTCCTTAGGTCATATTTGATAGCCCCGAATAATTTTAGGCCATCGGGGTCCGGGGGCCAGGACCCACTCAGAAGGCGTGGGCTTATAGCACACGAAAATATGGGAATCGGGCAAAATTCTAGTTTTTTGGCCATATAACGCAAAACAACGAGGAACGGCCATGGCGGGGTGGTGAATATGGTTCCTTAGGTCGTATTTGATGGCCTGGAAAAATTTTAGGCAATCCGTTTTTGGGGGACATGGGCCCACTCGGAAGGCGTGGTCTAGAGCACACGAAAGTATGGGAATCGGGCGGAATTCTAGTTTTTTGGTCGTAAAAAACAAAACAACGAGGAACGGTCATGGTGGGGCGGTGACTATGGATCTTTCGGTCGTACTTGATGGCCAAAATAAATTTTAGGCAATCAAGGTCCGGGGGACCCGGACCCACTCGGAAGGTGTGGGCTAGAGAGCACACGAAAATATGGGAATCGGGCGGAATTCTTATTTTTTGGTCATAAAAAGCAAAACAACGAGGAACGGTCATGGCGGGGCAGTGACTATGGATCCATCAGTCGTATTTGATGGCCCAAATAAATTTTTGGCGATCGGGGTCCGGGGGGCCTTGACCCGCTCGGAAGGTGTGGGCTAGCACACGAAAATATGTGAATCAGGCGAAATTCTAATTTTTTGGATGTAAAAAGGAAAAGAACGAGGAACAGTCATGGCGAGGCGGTGACTATGGTTCCTAAGGTCGTATTCGATGGCCTGGAAAAATTTTAGTTGATCGGGGTCTGGGGGCCCGGACCCACTTAGAAGGCATGGGCTATAGCACACGAAAATATGGGAATCAGGCGGAATTCTAGTTTTTTGGCCGTAAAACGCAAAACAACGAGGAACGGCCATGGAGGGGCGGTGAAAATGGTTCATTAGGTCATATTTGATGGCTCCGAATAATTTTAGGTGATCGGGCTCCGGGGACCCGGATCCACTCGGAAGGCGTGGGCTTATAGCACACGAAAATATGGAAATCATGCGAAATTCTAGTTTTATGGCCATAAAACGCAAAACAACGAGAAACGGTCATGGTGGGCGGTGACTATGGATCCTTAGGTAGCATTTGATGGCCTGGAAAAATTTTAGGCAATCCGGTTTCGGGGGATCCGGGCTCACTCGGAAGGCGTGGGCTAAAGCACACGAAAATATAGGAATCGGGCGAAATTCTAGTTTTTTGGTCGTAAAAAGCAATTCAACGAGGAATGGTCATGACGGGGCAGTTAGGTCGTATTTGATGGCCTAAATAAATTTTAGGCGATCGGGGTCCGGCGGGCCCGGACCCATTCAGAAGGCATGGGCTAGCTCACCAAAATATGGCAATCGCCCGAAATTCTAGTTGTTTGGACGTAAAAAGGAAAAAAACGAGGAAGGACCATGGAGGGGGCGGTGACTGTGGTTCCTTAGGTCGTATTTGATGGCCCAGAAATATTTTAGGTGATCAGGGTCCGGGGGGCCCTGACCCACTAGGAAGGCATGGGCTAGCACACGAATATATGGGAATCGGGCGAAATTCTAGTTTTTTGGTCGTAAAAAGCAAAACAACGAGGAACGCTCATGGTAGGGTGGTTACTATGGTTACTTAGGTCGTATTTGATAGCCCGGAAATATTTTAGTCGATCGGGGTCCGGGAGGCCCGGACCTACTAGGAAGGCGAGGGCTATAGCACACGAATATATGGGAATCAGGCAAAATTTTAGTTTTTTGGCCGTAAAATGCAAAATATCGAGGAATGGCCATGGCGGGGCGGTGACTACGGTTCCTTAGGTCTTATTTTTTGCCCTAGAAAAATTTTAGGCAATCCGGTTTTGAGGGACCCGGGCCCACTCGGAAGGTTGGGGCTAGAGCACACAAAAATATGGGAATCGGGCGGAATTCTAGTTTTTTGTTCGTAAAAAGCAAAACAACGAGGAACGGTGACTATGGTTCCTTAGGTCGTATTTGATGTCCTAAATAAATTTTAGGAGATCGGCGTCCGGGGCCCCGGACCTACTCGGAAGGCATTGTTTAGCTCACCAAAATATGGCAATAGCCCGATATTCTAGTTTTTTGGACGTAAAAAGGAAACAAACTAGGAATTATCATGGCGGGAGAGTGACTATGGTTCCTTAGCTCGTATTTGATGGCCTGAAAAAATTTTAGTTGATCGGGGTCCGGGGTCCCGGACCCACTTAGAAGGCGTGGGCTATAACACACGAAAATATGGGAATCAGGAGGAATTCTAGTTTTTTGGCCGTAAAACGCAAAACAATGAGGAACGGCCATGGAGGGGCGGTGACTATGGTTCTTTAGGTCGTATTTGATGGCCTCGAATAATTTTAGGCGATCGGGGTCAGGGGGGCCAGGACCCACAAGGAAGGCGTGGGCTATAGCACACGAATATATAGGAATCGGACAAAATTCTAGTTTTTTGGCCGTAAAACCCAAAACAACGAGGATCGGCCATGGCGGGGCGGTGACTATGGTTCCTTAGGTTGTATTTGATGGCCTGGAAAAATGTAAGGCAATCCGGTTTGGGGGCCACTCGGAAGGCGTGGGCTAGAGTACATGAAAATATGGGAATCTGGCGGAATTCTAGTTTTTTGGTCGTAAAAAGCAAAACAATGAGGAACGGTCATGGAAGGTAGGTGACTATGGTTCCTTAGGTCGTATTTGATAGCCCGGAAATATTTTAGGCGATCGAGGTCCGGGGGCCCGGACCCACTAGGACGGCGTGGGCTATAGCACACGAATATATGGGAATCGGGCAAAAGTTTAGTTTTTTGGCCGTAAAACGCAAAACAACGAGGAACGGCCATGGCGGGGCGGTGACTATGGTTCCTTAGGTCGTATTTGATGGCCTGGAAAAATGTAAGGCAATCCGGTTTCGGGGGACCCGGGCCCACACGGAAGGCGTGGGCTAGAGCACACGAAAATATGGGAATCGGGCGGAATTCTAGTTTTTTGTTCGTAAAAAGCAAAACAACGAGGAACGGTCATGGTAGGGTGGTAACTATGGTTCCTTAGGTCATATTTGATAGCCCGTAAATATTTTAGGTGATCGGGGTCTGGGGGCCCGAACCCACTAGGAAGGCGTGGGCTATACGAATATATGGGAATCGGGCGGAATTCTAGTTTTTTGGCTGTAAAACGCAAAACACAACGAGGAACGGCCATGGCGGGGCGGTGACTATTGTTCCTTATGTCGTATTTGATAGACTGGAAAATTTTTAGGTAATTCGGTTTCGGGGGACCCGAGCCCACTCGGATGGCATGGGCTAGAGCACATGAAAATATGGGAATCGGGCGGAATTCTAGTTTTTTGTTCGTAAAAAGCAAAAATTTGAGGAACGGTCATGGCAGGGCGATTACTATGGTTCCCTAGGTCGAATTTGATGGCCCAAATAAATTTTAGGCGATCGGGGTCCGGGGGGCCCGGTCCCACTCGGACGGCGTGGGCTATAGCACACGAATATATGGAAATCAGGCGGAATTCTAGTTTATTGGCCTAAAATGCAAAAAAATGATGAACGGCCATGGCAGGGCGGTGACTATGGTTCCTTAGGTCGTATTTGATGGCCTGGAAAATTTTTAGGTGATCGGAGTCCGGGGCCAAAAAACACAAAACAACGAGGAACGGCCAAGGTGCGGCGATGAATATGGTTCCTTAGGTCGTATTTGATTGCCCTGAATAATTTTAGGTGATCGGGGTCCGGGGGCCCGGACCCACTCGGAAGGCGTGGGCTATAACACACGAACATATGGGAATCGTGCGAAATTTTAGTTTTTTGGCCGTAAAATGCAAAACAACGAGGAACGGCCATGGAGGGGCGGTGACTATGGTTCCTTAGGTCGTATTTGATGGCCCCGAATAATTTTAGGCGATCGAGGTCCATGGGCCCGGAACCACTCGGAAGGCATGGGTTTATAGCACACCAAAATATGGGAATCAGGCGTAATTCTAGTTTTTATGCCGTAAAACGCAAAACAACGAGGAACGGCCATAGCGGGGCAGTGAATATGGTTCCTTAGGTCATATTTGATGGCCTGGAAAATTTTTACGAAATCCGGTTTCGGAGGACCCGGGCCCACTCGGAAGGCTTGGGCTAGAGCACACGAAAATATGGGAATCGGGCGGAATTCTAGTTTTTTGGTCGTAAAAAGCAAAACAACGAGGAACGGTCATGGAGGGGTGGTGACTCTGGATTCTTCGATAGTATTTGATCCCCCAAATAAATTTTAGGCGATCGGGGTCCGGGTGGCCCGGACCCACTCGGAAGGTGTGGGCTAGATAGCACACGAAAATATGGGAATCAGGCGGAATTCTTGTTTTTTGGTCGTAAAAAGCAAAACAACAAGGAACGGTCATGGCGAGGCGGTGACTATGGATCCTTCGATCGTATTTGATGGCCAAAATAAATTTTTGGCGGTCGGGGTCCAGGGGGCCTGGACCCACTCGGAAGGTGTGGGCTATAGCACACGAAAATATGGGAATCAGGCAAAATTATAGTTTTTTGGCAGTAAAATGCAAAACGATGAGGAACGGCCATGGCGAGGTGGTGACTATGGTTCCTTAGTTCGTATTTGATGGCCCAGAATAATTTTAGGCGATCGGGGTCCGGGGGCCCGGACCCACTCGGAGGGCGTGGGCCATAGCACACGAAAATATGGGAATCAGGAGAAATTCTAGTTTTTTGGTTGTAAAACGTAAAATAACAAGGAACGGCCATGGAGGGGCAGTGACTATGGTTCCATAGGTCGTATTTGATGGCTCGAAAATATTTTAGGAGATCAGGGTCCGGGGGCCCGGTCCCACTTGGAAGGCGTGTGCTATAGCACATGAAAATATGGCAATCGGGTGAAATTCAAGTTTTTTGGCCGTAAAACGCAAATCAACAAGGAACGGCCATGGTGGGGCGGTGACTATGGTTCCTTAGGTCGTATTTGATGGCCCTGAATAATTTTAGGCGATCGGGGTCCTCGGGCCCGGACCCACTCGAAAGGCATGGGCTATGGCACACGAAATATGGGAATCAGGCGAAATTCTCGTGTTTTGGCCCTAAAATGCAAAACAACGAGGAACGGCCACGGCGGGGCGGTGACTATGGTTCCTTAGGTCGTATTTGATGGCCAGGAATAATTTTAGGCGGTCGGTGTCCGGGGGGCCCAGACCCACTCGGAAGGCGTGGGCTATAGCACACGAATATATGGGAATCGGGCGGAATTCTAGATTTTTGGCCGTAAAACGCAAAACAACGAGGAACAGTCATGGCAGGGCGGTGACTATGGTTCCTTAGGTCGTATTTGATAGCCCGAAAATATTTTAGGCGATCGGGGTCCGGGCCCCGTGGGCTACACGAATATATGGGAATCGGGTGGAATTCTAGTTTTTTGGCTGTAAAACACAAAACAACGAGGAACAGCCATGGCGGGGCGGTGACTATGGTTCCTTAGGTCGTATTTGATGGCGTGGAAAAATTTTAGGCAATCCGTTTTTAGGGGACCCAGGCCCACTCGGAAGGCATAGGCTAGAGCACACGAAAATATGGGAATCGGGCGGAATTATAGTTTTTTGTTCGTAAAAAGCAAAACAATGAGGAACGGTCATGGCAGGGCGATGACTATGGTTCCTTAGGTCGTATTTGATGGCCCAAATAAATTTTAGGCGATCAGGATCCGGGGGGCCCGGTACAACTCGGACGGCGTGGGCTATAGCACACGAATATATGGGAATCGGGTGGAATTCTAGTTTATTGGCCGTAAAATGCAAAAAAATGATGAACAGCCATGGCGGGGCGGTGACTATGGTTCCTTAGGTCTTATTTGATGGCCTGGAAAAAGTTTAGGCGATCGGAGTCCGGGGCCGTAAAATGCAAAACAACGAGGAACGGCCAAGGTGCGGCGGTGAATATGGTTCCTTAGGTCGTATTTGATTGCCCGAAATAATTTTAGGCAATCGGGGTACGGGGGGCCGGACCCACTCGGAAGGCGTGGGCTATAACACACGAATATATGGGAATAGTGCGAAATTCTAGTTTTTTGGCCGTAAAACGCAAAACAACGAGGAACGGCCATGGAGGGGCGGTGACTATGGTTCCTTAGGTCGTATTTGATGGCCCCGAATAATTTTAGGCGATCAGGGTCCATGGGCCCGGAACCACTCGGAAGGCATGGGTTTATAGCACATGAATATTTGGGAATCGGGCGAAATTCTAGTTTTTTGGCCGTAAAACGCAAAACATCGAGGAACGTCCATGGCAGGGCGGTGACTATGGTTCCTTAGGTCGTATTTGATGGCCCAGAATAATTTTAGGCATTCGAGGTCTGGGGGCCCGGACCCACTCGAAAGGCGTGGGCTATATAGCACACGAATATTTGGGAATCGGGCGGAATTCTAGTGTTTTGGCCGTAAAACGCAAAACATCGAGGAACGGCCTTGGCGGGGCGGTGACTATGATTCCTTAGGTCGTATTTGATGCCCCCAAATAATTTTAGGCGATCAAGGTCCGGGTGCCCGGACCCACTCGGAAGGCATGGGCTGCAGCACATGAAAATATGGAAATCGGGCAAAATTCTAGTTTTTGGCTGTAAAATGCAAAACAACGAGAAACGGCCACGGCGGGGCGGTGACTATGGTTCTTTAAGGTCGTTTTGGATGGCTCAAAAAAGGTTTAGGCGATCGGGGTCCGGGGGGCCGGTCCCACTCGGAAGACGTGGGCTATAGCACACGAATATATGGGAAACAGGCGAAATTCTAGTTTTTTGGCCGTAAAATGCAAAAACACGAGGAACGGCCAGGAAGGGGCAGTGACTATGGTTTCTTAGGTCATATTTTATGGTCTGAAAAAATATTAGGCAATAAGGTTTCGGGGGACCCGGGCCCACTCGGAAGGCGTGGGCTAGAGCACACGAAAATATGGGAATCGGGCGGAATTCTAGTTTTTTGTTCGTAAAAAGCAAAACAACGAGGAACGGTCGTGGCAGGGCGGAGACTTTGGTTCCTTAGGTCGTATTTGATAGCCCAGAAATATTTTAGGCGATCGGGGTACGGGGGGTCGGACCCACTAGGAAGGCGTGGGCTATAGCACACGAATATATGGGAATCAGGCGCAATTCTAGTTTTCTGGCCGTAAAACACCAAACAACGAGGAACGGCCATGGCAGGGCGGTGACTATGGTTCCTTAGGTCGTATTTGATGGCCTGAAAATTTTATAGGCAATCCGGTTTCGGGGGACCCGGGCCCACTCGGAAGATGTGGGCTAGAGCACACGAAAATATGAGAATCGGGAGGAATTTTAGTATTTTTGTCATAAAAAGCAAAACAACATGGAACGGTCATGGAGGGGTGGTGACTATGGTTCCTTAAGTCGTATTTGATGTCCTGGAAACTTGTAAGGCAATCCGGTTTTGGGGAACCCGGGTCCACTCGAAAGGCGTGGGCTAGAGCACACGAAAATATGGGAATCTGGCGGAATTCTAGTTTTTTGTTCGTAAAAAGTAAAACAACGAGGAACGGTCATGGCAGGGCGGAGACTATGGTTCCTTTGGTTGTATTTGATAGCCCGGAAATATTTTAAGTGATCGGGGTACGGGGGCCCGGACCCACTAGGAAGGCGAGCACACGAATATATAGGAATCGGGCGGAATTCTAGTTATTTGGCCGTAAAATGCAGAACAACGAGGAAGGGCCATGGCGGGGCGGTGACTATGGTTCCTTAGGTCATATTTGATGGCCTGAAAAACATTTAGACAATCCGGTTTCGGGGGACCTGGGCCTAGTCGGAAGGCGTGGGCAAGAGCACACGAAAATATGGGAATCAAGCGGAATTCTAGGTTTTTGTTTGTAAAATGCAAAACAACGAGGAACGGTCATGCTGGGGGTGGTGAGTATGGTTCCTTAAGTCGTATTTTATGGCCCAAATAAATTTTAGGCGATCGGGGTCCCGGGGGCCCGGACCCACTCGGAAGGCGTGGGCTATAGCACACGAATATATGGGAATCGGGCGGAATTCTAGTTTTTTCGCCGTAAAATGCCAATCAACGAGGAATGTCCATGGCGGGGGGGAGGGGGGGTTGACTATGGTTCCTTAGGTCTTATTTGATGGCC
Organism: Nicotiana tomentosiformis; assembly: GCF_000390325.3. Lineage (NCBI taxonomy): Eukaryota > Viridiplantae > Streptophyta > Magnoliopsida > Solanales > Solanaceae > Nicotiana > Nicotiana tomentosiformis. The sequence continues at coordinate 289,029 of NW_027174598.1, forward strand.
CCGAATAATTTTAGACGATTGGGGTCCGGGGGCCCGGACCCACTTGGAAGGCATGGGCTATAGTACACAAAAATATGGGAATCAAGCGAAATTCTAGTTTTTTTGCCGTAAAATGCAAAACAAGGAGGAATGGCCATGGCGGGGCATTGACTATGGTTCCTTAGGTCGTATTTGATGGCTCCAAAAAATTTTAGGCGATCAAGGTCCGGCGAGCCCGGACCCACTCGGAAGGCGTGGGCTATAGCACACGAATATTTTGGAATCGGGCGGAATTCTAGTTTTTTGGCCGTAAAAGGAAAAACAATGACAAACGGCCACGGGGGGGGGGGGGTGACTATGGTACCTTAGGTCGTATTTGATGGCCCGGAATAATTTTAGCTGATCGGGGTCCGGGGGCCCTGACCCACTCGGAAGGCGTGGGCTATAGCACACGAATATATGGGAATCGGGGGGAATTCAAGTTTTTTGGTTGTAAAATGCAAAACTATAAGGAACGGCCATGGCGGGGCGGTGACTATGGTTCCTTAGGTCGTATTTGATGGCCTGGAAAAATGTTAGGCAATCCGGTTTCAGGGGACCCGGGCCCACTCGGAAGGTGTGGGCTAGAGCACACGAAAATATGGGAATTGGGCGAAATTCTAGTTTTTTGGTCGTAAAAAGCAAAACAACGAGGAACGGTCATGGAGGGGTGGTGAATATGGATCGTTCGGTCATATTTGATGGCCCAAATAAATTTTAGGCGATTGGAGTCCAGGGGGCCTGGACCCACTCGGAAGGTGTGGGCTATAGCACATGAAAATATGGGAATCGGGCAAAATTCTAGTTTTTTGGCCGTAAAATGCAAAACAACGATGAACGGCCATGGCGGGGTGGTGACTATGGTTCCTTAAGTCGTATTTGATGGCCCGAAATAATTTTAGGCGATCGGGATCTGGGGTCCTGGACCACTCGGAAGGCGTGGGCTATAGCACACGAAAATATGGGAATCAGGAGAAATTCTAGTTTTTTGGTCGTAAAACGCAAAACAACGAGGAACGGTCATGGCAGGGCGGTGACAATGGTTCCTTAGGTCGTATTGATAGCCCGAAAATATTTTAGGCGATCGGGGTCCGGGCCCCGTGGGCTACACGAATATATGGGAATCGGGTGGAATTCTAGTTTTTTGGCTGTAAAACACAAAACAACGAGGAACGGCCATGGCGGGGCGGTGACTATGGTTCCTTAGGTCGTATTTGATGGCGTGGAAAAATTTTAGGCAATCCGGTTTCGGGGGACCCAGGCCCACTCGGAAGGCATGGGCTAGAGCACACGAAAATATGGGAATCGGGCGAAATTTTAGTTTTTTGTTCGTAAAAAGCAAAACAATGAGGAACGGTCATGGCAGGATGATGACTATGGTTCGTTAGGTCGTATTTGATAGCCCAAATAAATTTTAGGCGATCAGGATCCGGGGGGCCCGGTATCACTCGGACGGCGTGGGCTATAGCACACGAATATATGGGAATCGGGCGGAATTCTAGTTTATTGGCCGTAAAATGCAAAAAAATGATGAACAGCCATGGCGGGGCGGTGACTATGGTTCCTTAGGTCTTATTTGATGGCCTGGAAAAAGTTTAGGCGATCGGAGTCCGGGGCCGTAAAACGCAAAACAACGAGGAAAGGCCAAGGTGCGGCGGTGAATATGGTTCCTTAGGTTGTATTTGATTGCCCGAAATAATTTTAATTTTAGGCAATCGGGGTACGGGGGGGCCGGACCCACTCGGAAGGCGTGGGCTATAACACACGAATATATGGGAATAGTGTGAAATTCTAGTTTTTTGGCCGTAAAATGCAAAACAACGAGGAACGGCCATGGAGGGGCGGTGACTATGGTTCCTTAGGTCGTATTTGATGGCCCCGAATAATTTTAGGCGATCAGGGTCCATGGGCCCGGAACCACTCGGAAGGCATGGGTTTATAGCACATGAATATTTGGGAATCGGGCGAAATTCTTGTTTTTTGGCCGTAAAACGCAAAACATCGAGGAACGTCCATGGCAGGGCGGTGACTATGGTTCCTTAGGTCGTATTTGATGGCCCAGAATAATTTTAGGCATTCGGGGTCTGGGGGCCCGGACCCACTCGAAAGGCGTGGGCTATATAGCACACGAATATTTGGGAATCGGGCGGAATTCTAGTGTTTTGGCCGTAAAACGCAAAACATCGAGGAACGGCCATGGCGGGGCGGTGACTATGATTCCTTAGGTCGTATTTGATGCCCCCGAATAATTTTAGGCGATCAAGATCCAGGTGCCCGGACCCACTCGGAAGGCATGGGCTACAGCACACGAAAATATGGGAATCGGGCAAAATTCTAGTTTATGGCCGTAAAATGCAAAACAACGAGGAACGGCCACGGCGGGGCGGTGACTATGGTTTCTTAGGTCGTATTTGATTGCTTGGAGAAATTTTAGGCAATCGGGGACCGAGGGCCCGGAACCACTAGGAAGGCGTGGGCTATAGCACACGAATATATGGAAATCGGGCGGAATTTTAGTTTTTTGGCCGTAAAATGCAAAAACACGAGGAACGGCCATGGCGAGGCGGTGACTATGGTTCCTTTGGTCGTATTTGATGGCCTGGAAAAATATTAGGCAATCCGGTTTCGGGGGACCCGGGCCCACTCGGAAGGCGTGGGCAAGAGCACACGAAAATATGGGAATCGGGCTGAAATCTAGTTTTTTGGCCGTAAAATGAAAACAACAAGGAACGGACACGGCGGGCGGTGACTATGGTTCCTTAGGTCGTATTTGATGGCTCGGAATAATTTTATGTGATCGGGGTCCGGACCCACTCGGAGGTGATTATGGTTCCTTAGGTCATATTTGATGGCCTGGAAAAATGTTAGGCAATCCAGTTTCGGGGGAGCCGGGCCCATTCGGAAGGCGTGGGCTAGAGCACATGAAAATATGGGTATCGGGCGGAATTCTAGTTTTTTGGCCGTAATACGCCAAACAACGAGGAATGGCCATGGCGGGGTGGTGACTATGGTTCCTTTGGTCGTATTTGATGGTCTGGAAACATATTAGGCAATCCGGTTTCTGGGGACCCGGGCCCACTCGGAAGGCGTGGGTAAGAGCACATGAAAATATCGGGCAGAAATATAATTTTTTGGTCGTAAAAAGCAAAACAACGAGGAACGGTCATGGAGGGGTGGTGACTGTGGATCCTTCAGTCATATTTGATAGCCCAAATAAATTTTAGGCGATCGGGATCCGGGGGGCCTAGGACCCACTCGGAAGGTATGGGCTATAGCACCCGAAAATATGGGAATCAAGAGAAATTCTAGTTTTCTGATCGTAAAACGGGAAACAACTAGGAACGGCCATGGCGGGGCGGTGACTATGGTTCCTTAGGTCATATTTGATGGCCTGGAAAAATCTTAGGCAATCCGGTTTCGGGGGACCCGGGCCCACTCGGAAGGCGTGGGCTAGAGCACACGAAAATATGGGAATCGAGCGGAATTCTAGTTTTTTGGTCATAAAAAGCAAAACAATGAGGAACTATCATGGCGGGGCAGTGACTATGGTTCCTTAGGTCGTATTTGATTGCTTGGAGAAATTTTAGGCAATCGGGGACCGGGGGCCCGGACCCACTAGGAAGGCGTGGACTATAGCACACGAATATATGGGAATCGAGTGGAATTCTAGTTTTTTGGCAGTAAAATGCAAAACAACGAGGTACGGCCATGGCGGGGCGGTGACTATGGTTCCTTAGGTCATATTTGATGGCCTGGAAAAATGTAAGGCAATCCAATTTCGGAGGACCCGGCCCACTCGGAAGGCGTGGGCTAGAACACACAAAAATAAGGGAATCGGGCGGAATTGTACTTTTTTGTTCTTAAAATGCAAAACAACGAGGAACGGTCATGGCAGGGCGGAGACTATGGTTCCTTAGGTCGTATTTGATGGCTCGGAAAATTTTAGGCAATCGGGGTCCTGGGGCCAGGACCCACTCGGAAGGCATGGGCTATGGCACACGAAAATATGGGAATCAGGCGAAATTCTAGTTTTTTGGCCGTAAAATACAAAACAACGAGGGCGGCCATGGCGGGGTGGTGACTATGGTTCCTTAGGTCATATTTGATGGCCCGGAATAATTTTAGGTGGTCGATATCCACGGGGCCTGGACCCACTCGGTAGGTGTGGGCTAGCACACGAATATATAGGAATCGGGCAAAATTCTAGTTTTTTATCATAAAACGCGAAACAACTAGGAACGGCCATGGCGGGGCGGTGACTATGGTTCCTTAGGTCGTATTTGATGGCCTGCAAAAATGTTAGGCAATCCGGTTTCGGGGGACCCGGGCCCACTCGGAAGGCATGGGCTAGAGCACACGAAAATATGGTAATCGAGCGGAATTCTAGTTTTTTGGTCGTAAAAAGAAAAAAAAAATGAGGAACAGTCATGGCGGGGTGGTGACTATGGTTCCTTAGGTCGTATTTGATTGCCTGGAGAAATTTTAGGCAATCGGGGACCGGGGGCCCGGACCCACTAGGAAGGCGTGGGCTATATAGCACACGAATATATGGGAATCGAGTGGAATTCTAGTTTTTTGGCAGTAAAATGCAAAACAACGAGGAACGGCCATGGTGGGGCCATGACTGTGGTTCCTTAGGTTGAATTTGATGGCTTCGAATAATTTTAGGCGATCGGGGTCCGGGGGCTCGGACCCACTCGGAAGGCATGGGCTATAGCACACGAAAATATGGGAATCGGGCGAAATTCTAGTCTTTTGGCCGTAAAATGCAAAACAACGATGAACGGCCATGGCGGGGAGGTGACTAAGGTTCCTTAGGTCATATTTGATGGCCCCGAATATTTTTAGGTGATCAGGGTGAGGGGGGCCGGACCCACTCGGAAGGAATGGGCTATAGTACACGAAAATATGGGAATCGAGAGAAATTCTAGTTTTTTGGCTGTAAAATGTAAAACAACAAGGAACGGCTGTTACAACCCAAATTCACATATCATAGATCACGCCATAAGGTAGTCGACGTAAATCCAAGAAGAGATTATCTTTGAGATGATAATAAGTTAATCCTATTGGTCTTAAACGATACAAGGGTGTATAAGAGTGGTTAACAAGTATTTGAAGTTAAGCTAATCAAGGATGTTGTAACCCGTATTTTCGGATAACACTAGAGGTGATTAACTGTCCCAAAAGGTCTTGTTTTAATGTATTTGAATCATATAATATCCGCATCATAAGTCTTGAAGTCAAGCGAGTTATGAAATAAAAGTCGATAAAAGTTGTCGCAACTTAGGTTTATAATTTTACTTAAACTTTAGGTCAAATGTTACTGCATTTTACTCCCAATGTGCTTAGAATTATGGGGTGATCTACCTATCAAATTGAAGATCTATGAGTCTAGTTTCCAACGCATTAAACCGTTCGTCGATACGATCTCGGAATAGAGAGATATTCGCGTTTTCGCGAGAGTGCGCCAAGCTGCTCTCTATGGGGCCCACAAAGGCGGTTTAAGACATTTGGACATATATAAGATAACTCAACCCCGTTTTAAGTCATTATTTTTCAGTATATTCAGACCTTATAACCCTAAAAACATTCTCTCAAGGTTCTCTCATGATCCAAGACCCAAACAAAGGGCAAACAACACAAATCAAATGTCGGGAATCCCGTGGTGCTAGTAAGTTTCTTGTTTTTCTTGTTGTTGCTGATTTTTGTGTTGTTCCAGCTCGTGTGGGAGGTTGTTTTAAGTGCTTTATGTTCTGTAAATACACCTTCAAGTTTTTAATATCAACCCTAGGTGATTTCAAGTCTTCTAAAGTAATTCTAGTGCCGAAAAATCCGAATTAATTGCTAGTTTCGCTTCCTTGTTCTTGTGGCAGAATTGAAGGGATATTTCGTAGAAAATTAAGGTCAAATTGGAGTTGTTCTTTCTGTTTAAAGGTAAGTAACCTCTTACTCTATATATATTTAAGATTATCCAAGTTGCAGCTAAGTCGTTGAAGCTAGAACTTGTGAAATATATATCGAAAAGCTTGGTAGTAATGTTGTTGGTTGGTGGACTGTTTTGGAGGCTCAATATGATTATTAATGATGTTGTTTGGGCTGTTTGGTGATTGTATTGACTTGTGGGAAGTCATATAAATAGGGGAGGTGCTGTCCGTTTCATCGTAAAATAGGTTGTGGTCGATACATAATAGTTACGACGCTTAAACGATAATGATAGTGTCATTTATCTTATTGTAGACTAAGGAGTCGTGATATTTGCATAGCTTGAGGTTGGGCAGTATATACAAGGTATGTGAGGCTATCCCCTTCATTCTTTTGCACGACTCCGATTGTACATAATGTAATGAACGAGCTCCCAAAGATACTCTACTCTTAGAAGCTAGCAGTACTTACATTGCTGCCCTTCTTACGAAACGATTGATATTGATGTTACTTCTCTTATTCTTATATTATCAATGTTGTTGGTAGTTCCTGATTCTTATAAGATTCTTGATGAAGAGTTAATCCTAATAATGTGTACGAAGGATACCAACCTTATGTCACTCCGAAAGGTTCAAAATGTGATTCCAATGAGTCCAGCATGCATCATATATATGTATCTATTTTACTCTACCGAGCCGCGCTATAGTCGGCCGGGTACGGCACCTATTGTGCAACCACTGATCAGTTGGGTTTTACCGAGCTCCACGTGGCCGGGTACGATTCTACCGAGCCCTATGATGGCCGGGTACGTTTTACCGAGCCTATTATGGCCGGGTACGATATGATGATGATGATGCCCACAAAGGCATATGTTTTAAACGTTTATGTATATATATATGTATGTATCATGTATTTCATGTCAGTAGCCCTCAGAGGTACCCATATGTCACAGGTTGTATATTCCCTATCACTGTTTACATTATTGTTCTTACTTATGCTATTCTGCCTTACATACTCAGTACTTTATTCATACTGACGTCCTTTTTATTTGTGGACGCTGCATGTCGTGCTGCAGGTCCTGATAGACGGGTAGACGCAGCTCCCCCATCACAGTAGGCTATCCGGTTCAGCGTTATTGGCAAGATCCTTTCTCCGGACTTGCCGTGGTCTTGGTATGCATTTTTGTTATAGACCTTATGGGTATGTCGGGGCCCTGTTCCGGCAATGTTGTAGCACTTATGTTCTTTTAGAGGCTCATAGACAGGTGTCGACTCATGGTAGCTCGTACCTTATATATAGTTTCTTGACAGTCTTGTCATCCCATGTTATGTATGTTCATGACATTATCTTTCATTGTTGGATGTTCATGATCCATGTCTACCATTTATATTGATCTTGTCGGCCCTTAAAGATAATAAGGAAGGTTAGATAAAATGTACATTGGTGCTCGGCAAGTATGGCCCGGGTGCTAGTCATGACCCTCCAGTTGGGTCGTGACAAACTTGGTATCAGAGCAAGTCTGTCCTAGGGGTTGTCTATGAGCCGTGTCTAGTAGAGTTTTGATTATGGATGTGTAGCGCGCCACATTTATAATCAGGAGGCTACGTGACATCTAGGGTTGTTACCTTCTTCCTGAATCTAGATCGTGCGTAGAGTTGAGTCGTAAGTGTTCATATCTAATATTCACCTTGTTTTCTTTTAGCGATGCCTTCGACTAGGAAGCAAGCGATTAGTAAACGGCTTGATACAGCTGTAGGAGAGGGTAACATTCAGGTGCCTCCAGCCATAGCAGGCCAAAGTGAGCCTCAGAGTGAGATGCCGTCTCATACCTCTCTGTCTCCTCCAGAGGATATTAGGAGGCACCCAGTACATCCAGTTCCTCCGTCTGGCACTACAGACCACGATATGCGCAGTGCAGTGCAGTTGTTGAGTAGCTTAGTAGCTGCTCAGGCTCAGAGGCAGAATACCGGTGCTGCTGATAAACCGGTTAGTGCAGGAGTTCGTGATTTTATTAATCTAGACCCTCCAGTGTTTACCGGATCAAGCCCCAAGGAGGACCCGCAAACATTTATTGATCAGGTTCATTGTACATTGCGTGTTATGCATGCTAGTGATACAGAGGCAGTAGAGTTGGCTTCTTATCGGTTATGGGATTTAGCGATTTTATGGTATGATAGTTGGGAGAGATCTAGGGGTCCGAACGCTCCTCCAGCCGTGTGGAAGGAATTTTCTGAGGCCTTTCTTCATCACTACTTACCAGCTGAGATACGATGAGCTAGAGCTGATAAGTTCTTGAACCTTCGACAGGGTAATATGAGTGCATGAGAGTATAGTATATAGTTTGATTCTTTATCAAGGTATACTCCCCATATGGTGGCCGAGATGAGTGATAGGGTGACCACATCTGATAAATGAGTGCACAACAGCCTCCTTGGTAGAGGGCATGGATATTTCCCGTATTCAGGCTTATGCCCAGACCCTTCAGGATCATAAGTTATATGCTAAGCTCTCTAAATGTGAATTCTTGCTGAACTCAGTAGCATTCCTTGGCCATGTGATATCTGATGCGGGTATTAGTGTCGACACTCAGAAGATCGATGCAGTGAAGAATTGGCCGAGACCTACAACACCGTCAGAAGTCCGCAGCTTCCTGGGGCTAGCAGGATATTATAGGCGGTTTGTAGAAGGGTTTTCCTCTATATCAGCACCATTGACTAAGTTAACACAGAAAACTAAGTTCCAGTGGTCTGATGCTTGTGAACATAGTTTTCAGGAGCTAAAGAATCGATTGACATCCGCGCCAGTGCTCACTCTCCCAGAAGGAACAGAAGGTTATGTGGTATATTGTGATGCCTCAGGTATAGGTTTGGGGTGCGTATTGATGCAACGTGGGAAGGTGATTGCTTATGCATCAAGACAATTGAAGAAGCATGAAAAGAATTACCCGACTCATGATTTGGAATTGGCTGCAGTAATATATGCTTTGAAGATATGGCGGCACTACTTATACGGCGTCCATGTTGACATCTACACAGATCACAAGAGTTTACAATACATCTTCAAGCAGAAGGAGTTGAATTTGAGGCAGCGTAGGTGTCTTGAATTACTGAAAGACTACGACATCGAGATATTGCACCATCCTGGTAAAGCCAATGTTGTGGCAGACGCTCTCAGCCGTAAGTGAATGGGAAGCTTAATACATATTGAGGCAGGTAGACAAGGGTTGACCAAAGAGCTTCACCTGCTGGCCAATATGAGAATCAGATTGTTGGACTCTGATGACGGAGGTGTTACTGTACAGAATACAGCAGAATCATCTTTGGTAGCCGAGGTAAAAGCACGGCAATATGAAGATCCTACCTTAGTAAGATTGAGAGAGGGAATTCAGGAGTGTAAGATTACAGCTTTCAAGATCGGAGGAGATGGGACACTAAGATACCAGGGCCGATTATGTGTACCTAGTGTGGCAGGGTTGCGAGAGAAGATTATGATTGAGATTCACAAGTCCCGATATTCTATCCATCCTGGCTCGACAAAGATGTATCATGACGTTAAGGAGCAGTATTGGTGGGATAACATGAAGAAGTCTATTGCAGAATTTGTAGCCCAGTGTCCTAATTATCAACAAGTAAAGATCGAGCATCAGAAACCCAGTGGATTGATTCAGAATATAGAGATTCCGACCTACAAATGGGAGGTGATTAATATGGACTTCATTATTGGATTACCTCGCTCTTATCATAAGTTTGACTCCATCTGGGTGATAGTTGATCGACTTACAAAATCTGCCCATTTTCTACCAGTTAAGACAACTTACACGACTGAAGATTATGCGAAGTTGTATATCAAGGAGATTGTTAGGCTTCATGGTGTGCCGGTATCTATTATATCAGACCGAGGAGCTCAATTTACGGCTAACTTTTGGAGGTCTTTTCAGGAGCTGAATTTACGGCTATTAGCACACGAATATATGGGAATCGGGCGAAATTCTAGTTTTTTGGCCGGAAAACGTAAAACAACGAGGAACAACCATGGCGGGGCGGTGACTATGGTTCCTTAGGTCGAATTTGATGGCCCCGAATAATTTTAGGCGATCTGGGTCCGGGGGCCCGGACCCACTCGGAAGGCGTGGGCTATATAGCACACGAAAAAATGGGAATCGGGCGAAATTCTAGTTTGTTGGCCGTAAAATGAAAACAACAAGGAACGGACATGGCGGGCGGTGACTATGGTTCCTTAGGTCGTATTTTATGGCTCGGAATAATTTTATGTGATCGGGGTCCGGACCCACTCGGAGGTGATTATGGTTCCTTAGGTCATATTTGATGGCCTGGAAAAATGTTAGGCAATCCAGTTTCGGGGGAGCCGAGCCCACTCGTAAGACGTGGGCTAGAGTACATGAAAATATGGGAATCGGGTGAAATTCTAGTTTGTTGGCCGTAAAATGAAAACAACAAGGAACGGACACGGCGGGCGGTGACTATGGTTCCTTAGGTCGTATTTGATGGCTCGTAAAACGTTTAGACGACTGGGGTCCGGGGGCCCAGGTCCCACTCGGAAGGCGTGGGGTATTAGCACACGAATATATGGGAATCGGGCGGAATTCTAGTTTTTTGGAAGTAAAACATAAAACAACGAGGAACTGCCATGGCGGGGCGGTGACTATGGTTCCTTAGGTCGAATTTGATGTCCCCAAATAATTTAGGCGATCGGGGTCCGGGGGCCCGGATACACTCGGAAGGCATGGGCTATATAGCACACGAAAAAATTGGAATCGGGCGAAATTCTAGTTTTTTGGCCGTAAAATGCAAAACAACGAGGAACGACCACAGCGGGGCGGTAACTATGGTTCCTTAGGTCGTATTTGATAGACCGGAATAATTTTAGGCGATCGGGGTCCGGGGGGACCGGACCCACTCGTAAGGCGTGGGCTAGATATAACACACGAATATTTGGGAATCGGACGAAATTTTAATTTTTTGGCCGTAAAATGCAAAACAACGAGGAACGGCCATGGCGGGGCGGTGACTAC